>NW_027096460.1:0-40000 GCF_019320115.1 Miscanthus floridulus | reverse complement strand
TCCCTTCGAAGCTTTATATGGCAGAAAATGTAGAACACCATTGAATTGGGTCGAGCCTAGAGATAGAAGGTATTATGGCATTGACTTTGTAGAAGAAGCCGAGAAGAAAGTTCATATTATTCAGCAGAATATGAAGGCGGCCCAATCACGATCAGAAAAGTTATGCAGACAGAAGAAGGAGACCCCTTGTGTTTGAAGTTGGTGACTATGTTTATCTGAAGGTCACGCCAATGAAGAAGAAAAGGTTCGGAGTCCGAAGAAAGCTTGCCGCGAGATTCGTAGGACCATACAAGATCCTAGAACAAAGAGGTCCGGTAGCCTACAAGTTAGAGTTACCTGAGACAATGAGTACCGTTTTCCCAGTTTTCCATGTATCACATCTCAAGAAATGTTTGCGTGTTCCGGAGGAAAGAATAGAACCTCGAGGCATCCAACTCAAATCAGATTTGGTGTATCGTGAGCAACCAGTCCGGGTGTTAGACACTAAAGAACGTGCTACTCGAATAGTGTGGTGAAAACATACAAGATACAGTGGGATCATCATGATGAGGGAGATGCAACTTGGGAAACGGGAGAGTATCTACAAAAAGCTTATGAAGATTTTTATAACAAATGGTTCGTAACCCAAATCTCGGGACGAGATTTTTATAAGGGGGGAGGGCTGTAACACCCCGGTGTTATGCCAGCATTTAGGCACTGCAAATCATGCATATCATGCATCATCAAGCATCCTAATCATACATGCCTAATCATGTAAATAACAACTGAAACACTGCTTCGAAACATACGAAACATGTTCGTGAAACGTAAATGTTGCATACACCTTGTTTAGAGTGGTTTTGCCCTGATTATGCTTGCTAGGTTAGTAGAAACTTGTTTGGTTATGATTGTGAATCATCTAGAATTGTTTAGCACAATTTTTGGAGCAAGGTTTGTATTTAAATTATTGCCAAATTTTGCTTTTAAAAATAATTCTCCAAAATTAGGGTTTTGAGTTAAAATTGACTTTAATTTTAGAATTCAAAATCTATCAAGAATTTGGCTTTGGTCATAAAAGCAAAGTTGTAGAGAATTACATTCTAATCAATTTTCATTTTTGGTACATTTTCAAAAGATGTCATTTTCTTGCTCAAAATGATATTTGAAAGCTGGTATTTAAAAATTTCTTGAAAATATAAATTGAAAAAGGCCTTTCTCATTTCGCGGGCCGCCGCCTCGTTTCCGGCCCACGGCCGAAGCCAGCCCAGCAAGCCTCCCGCCGCGCCGCGCGCCTCGCCTTGGCCCAGCCCTAGCCCAGCGCCACGCCTGGCCTGCCTCCGCGCTCGCCTGCTCGCTGACGCGCCGCGCCGCGTCCCGACCAGCGGCAGAGCACGTCCGCCGCATGGCGGCCATGCACCGTCGACATCGCCGCGCGTCGCAGCTGGCCTGCGTCCACTCCCACTGTGCCTGCCTACATCTGCTGAAGCTGCTGTGCTCGCCTTCACTCTCCCGCGCTGCCTCTCTTCTCGCCCGCGCCGAGCTCGCTCTCTCCCCCTCGCCGCGCCACGCGCCACCGCACCGCCGGCAAATTCGCCGCCCTCTCCACCTCGGCCAGCAATCAGCGCCAGCAGCTCCGCCTCGCTCTCGGCACTTGGTGCTCGCTTGTGCCACTTTGAGCCAGGTAGCGCTTCTCGCCTCGCCACCGTCGGCCATGGCGCCGCCGTGCTCGGCCGCCGTGGAACTCCCCTTCCTCCCTTCTCCCCCTGCCTACGCTACCCATTCGCCATTCCTCGCGAACCGCATGCGCTCGCCTGCTTGCCCTGCCGGCCGGCAATGGCCGCCGGCCCGTGGCCGAGCCGCGCCGCCGACGTCTCGGCGCGGCGTGGCCTTCGCCTCGGCCGAGCTGGGCCAAGAGGCCATGGGCCGAAGCCCTGCCGGCCGCCCTCTTCCCTTCGCTCGGGCCCGCAGGCCAAGTGTGGCCGTGGGCCAGCTGATTCCACGGGCCGGCCCAGTAGCAATAGGATGTGTTTTTTTCATTTTTCTTTATTATTTGAAAAGAGAAATGATTTGGAAAATGTTTGGATACTCAAAATTTGCTCCAAATCTGTTGAAATAAATTTTGCTAGGTTCCTTATCACCAGATCTACTTGGGAAAATTATTGCATGTCATTTTTGAGATACTTTTCTGTAAGACTTTATTTAATCATGTATATTGCTGATAACTTGAAAAATGTGTAGAAAAACCTATAAGCTTCAGAAAAATATGATTTCCAAGATTGTTAACCTTCTTATGTAATGTACTTCCTAGGAAAAATATGTGTCATGCATGTGCTGTAGAAAAATTTTGAGGTGTAGTTCAAGTACCTTTAATGGCTGATTTTTGTTATTTTAGCTAGAGAGCAAACTTTGTATAAAACATGCATGTGATAATTTTTGTACAGTAATTGTATGCTATGAAGAACATAGGAAAAATACTAACTCTGTTGTTTGACACTTTTCACAGTACAAAGTATTTTCATGTTCATAATCATGCCATAGCTTGTTATTTTTGTGTAGGCTAATCCACTCATTCAAATACCATGAAAATCTGATAGTAGACTACTTAGGGTAGTACTGTGCTATGGTAATTTTCTAAGATTTTTCTAAGCAATAAAAATAGATGTTGCTATTCAAACCTATTATTAATTAGGGTTTAATCAAGTGTTGCTTTATGTGTGATTAAGAAATTAGTGAAGCTTTGGTGTATCTTTGAAGCATTTAATAAGATGTGTTGATTTAGCATAGTAGTAGTAGAAGAGAATGCAGTAGATGACATGTGCTTGTAGTATATGTTCTTGGATGATGTTGACTACCTTGCATTCAAATATATATCCATTGTATTCATCTCATTCGATGCACCGATTGCATAAGCACTTACGCACATTGCATCATACAGGATCGCAAACCGAGAACCCAGTCGTCATACCCGAGGAGCCCGAGGAGCAGCTCGAGGTGCAGCCGCAGGAAGTGCCCGAAGCCGACGAGGAGGACGTTGAGGAACTTCCGGAGTGCCCCGATCACCGCCCGAGCTCCTTCGAGAGAGGCAAGCCCCGGAGCATTTTCTCTCCGGTTTGCAATTATTAATTAAATGCTTTACTTTAATTGATGCATTACGTTCAGGAGTTGTTTGCAACCGTTGCTGCATTATACCTTGTTTACCTTTGTTATACTATATCCTTGTTACCCTGGTATCCGCAGTCGAGTCAATGCTTAGCTGGCTTAGACCGGTAGAAGTCGGGTGATTTCCTGTCACCTGCGAGCTATAGGTGGTTACCTGGATCTGCTTGGATGACTATGAAGTCATGGTATAACTAAGTGTTAAATGAAGTTGAGACCGGACGGAGACTTGCAGAGTTTTGGACTGTAGTGCTTTCCGTCTGTGTCGATTAAGGACCGACCGTTGTTGGGCCTCGAGTCATGTTGAACGCATGCCTTACATTTAGCTGGCCGGATAAAGTACCTTCCGACCGCGAAGCTGGGAGATTATTCGGGCCGAGTAGATTGCCCGCAGCGCACTGTGCCGGAGCAGGTGTGGTAGGACACGGGGGCGAGATGATAAGACCAAAGTGCAGTCGGTCGGCCCCCGGGTACATGTGGTTCCTGGCAAACTCGAGATTCCTGGATAGTTGACTCGGTGATCAATATCTCACTTTAGCGGGTGAGTGAGGTTTGTGTAAGGAATAAATCACCAGCTGGTTAGGAATCGATTCGAATCGCCATCGCTCCTGGATAGTGAGCACTTGACTTGAGTTACTTCATCGTAGTAATGTTGATGGAACACTTGGACAGTTATAATGAATATGACATTATGGAAGTTGTTTAATGATCATTGGTTATCATTATCTGCTTAATCACATGTTTGCTCTAGTATAGGTGCAAATCTAGTCGACAGGTTAATAACAATTAACTTGACAATAATGCTTTTGAAAAGGGTCTTGAAATGCTAAAAATGCTTCTTTTTGCAAATGAGTCAGCTACCCTACTATAAAGCCCTTCATAATCCTTGGTGTCACTTATTTTCGGTTATGTCGGGTAAGTCTAGCTGAGTACCTTCTCGTACTCAGGGTTTTATTCCCACTTGTTGCAGATGGGCAGATGTATTACGGCTACTGTATCAACTGCCTTTATCCTACGATGGGTGATGCTTAGGACCATGGGCATGGTCATTCCTTACGTCTCGTCTGATGCTTTTGTTGGAGATGATCATTCGCTGGCACTGTATTTGAACTCCGTGTGAGTGTGTGTGTGGTTTGAACAAATGGCTTCCGCTACTTTTATTCGAACTTGTTTTGTAATAACTATGTTTAAACTCTGATGTATCTGAGATGCAAACTTTTATGTAATATGTGATGGTGACCGCTAAACTTATTACGATCTTGGCTGGAATGGAAGTTGGTTTGAAATCCTTCGTGATTTCACGGACTACCGGGTTATACGGGCTTAAGTTTGCTAAATCGTCTGCTCTGGCGATGATTTTCTTACTTAATTTCGTATAATTGGTCGGTTCTGTTACAAATATGAATAACATTTATTTTTAGCATAAGTGGTTGGTTCCAAAACATGTAAAACGGAAGTATCATCAACCAATTCCTCTTTATCACAAGAAACTTCAAGGAAATTATCATGGGACGGAGATAAATCAAGAGATGGTTCCACTAACAATTGCTCTATGATAGCATGGTTGGTGGAAAAATTCAGCACATCAAGAGAACTCTCACCTTCTGTGAGTTTAGCATCATGGGCATTACCTTTGCTCTCATGTTCAGCAGAGGTAATAGTTGATGGTTCTGAATTTTCACATGAGGCTGTGAGCTTCTTATTTTCTATCACGTCATCCTCGCTCTTTTCTACATTGTCCTGCAAAAGGTTAGGCATAGCAGGAGGAATAACAACAGACTCTTCCTCTAAATGGTGCACCTCATAATATGAAGTCAAAATAGGAGGTGGATTAACAAAGGTTTCTCGCATAAGAAGTTTCATATCATTCCAAGTTTGAGGCTTATCAGAAGGATCTAAAGACTCCCACCAAAGATAAAGCAGAATGTCAAAACACTAACTGTATTTTTTACCTTCCTCCTTAGACACATAAAGTGAGTAGCAAATATGTATTGATGGCAATTTCCCACTTCATGTACTCATCAGCACCTATACCATCATAAGGCGGTGGATACGAACAACCTGTCATTGTTAGAAGACAGCAAAAGGCAACACAAAGTATTATCCCTACCAACTACTTAGGTTGTGGACAAGGAAAAACAAGGCACTCAACTCTCAAGCGTCTACCATGGTCTTACAAGTGTTCTTACCAAAGCAACAGGCGGTGCAATCGGTCGGTGACTGTGATACCGTTGTAGCTTGAGTGTAACAGTTGCAAGGCGAACATGTACTTGGTTAGAAGAAAGTAGAGCTTGGACAGGCACAATATAGAAGCAAGGAATAGCAAAATTCGTAACTGAATAGCAAAGCTGAATAAGTATCCCAAGTACTTATCTTAGTTGCTGGCCTACTCATGTTCCAAGTACCAGATGTATCAAGTGATGTGAACAGCAAGAATATGATTAGGAACAAGGTAGAAATCAGCACACGCAAACACAGCTCAAATGACGCTCTCTATGTGCTCCTCTAGATATTGTTCCTCTTTTGCCTCTCTTTTTTCTCTATTTGGGCTGTCGTTGTTTTTTTTGAGAAATTTTGACCTTTTATTTTATTTTTTTGATATTTTTTCTTCACTTAGGAGCACAAAAGAAGTAACCACAAAAAATATGAGCTTTAAACAAGTGAAAGACGTGGCCTATGGAATTTCCAGAAGACATGCTCGAAATCAACAAAAAACCTTGGACCACGAAAACAGGATCTTGTGACCACTTTTTGACCAAATAAAAATCTCCGACCCCAACAAAGCGAGCGGATGGACGGATCCTAATTTTTTTTGATCGATTTTGATATATGGAACATCAAAATCGAGTTCGTATGCAAAAAACTAGACCAGTTTAAGAACGAACTCCGAATTAGAGGATAAAACGGGAACAATGCGCGCAAAATTGGTCACGGCAGCAAGGATTTGATGGAAACAGTGAAGACAAGTGTAACAAATAAGCTGGTGTGGACTAGGGTTGATGGATACAAAGGAAACTCAACAAGACTTGGAGATGTTCACGGATTATGATGAAAAACAAAGGGAAAAAACACAAACTGGACTAAAAACGATCTAAAACCAGCAACCAGAACTTGACCTAGGGCACAAACTCAACAACGCGAAATAGAGACGAAATTGCACGCACAATGAGGCTATAGGATAGGGAATATGTGATGATGTATATTTTTTTGGCTTTTTGTGGACGATAGGTAATGCAAAAATAGTAACAATCTAAAGGGGAAAACAAAGTTATACCTAACGGGCAACAATGTCTCTGATACCACTTGATGTAGACTAGGCCTGACCTTCCGAAAGGTATGATAGCATCAATTTGTGGAGACTCGACGTTCACGATCTAGGCTTCAAACCAAGACTAATTTGGACCCCCACAACTGTTACACCACTGCTCCGTTGGTAATCAATCACGCGAACGCGATTGACCTCGCCGAGAAGGCTTTCCTGTAAGCGAATCGAGAACACAAGCAAGAATGAGATAAACGCAATCTGAAATTGCAAATAAATATGAGGCTTATGATAATGAGAAAGAGTTCAAGTCTTTATTCGAAAGGACTAATCGTCATAGGCGAACAAGATCAAGAACTGGGGCCCTGGTTCACAGCAAGCGGCCTTGGCGGCGACAGTTGCAGCAAAACGACGTCTGTTTCACAAGGAAATCAAGAACTAAACAAAATCTAAACTCTAAGGAGAGTGACGACTGCTTTTATAAAGTCTTGGGCGTCACCCTCCGGACGTGTCCCCTAATGGGCCCAAACACGATACATGGTCCAACGGACCAAATACGGTGTCGCAGCACCCTGGCAGATTCTAGACGCTGACTTATTTTGAGTTTCCCGTTGATTCCGAAGGTCTTTTGACGTGAAACCACTTGGATTGGCTTCCTTATCAAATTAGCTTTCCAACCATATGCGGATCGTCGAAAACGGAGTCCGGATGCATCCTGGGTGACCAGTTTAAGGCAGACTGATCCTGGAGGCCGAGGCAGACTCGAACTTGAGTTGTTTTGGGCCTCCACCTCGGGGACTCGAACCGAATTAGCCTCGGGCCTCCTTCTTGACTTGGCCTCCTACCCCTCCATACCATGCACAAAACATGGTCATATGCATGGGTGTCATGTCCTCATCATATATGTATACAACAATGATATTAAACTAATTACACTTATTTGTTAGCATCAAAAAATAAAAGATGTTGAAAAATATTTCATACAATAGCTAGAACAAGGGACCGTGGAATGGCCACATTAGGAGCGAAATGACTCATCGATAGGGTGGAAACCTGGTTCTTGTGGTGGGGGAGGTCTGTTGTTCATACCACCTGATCGATAAAATGCCAAAAAATATGAACATAAAATATATGCACAAAAAATTCTTCCAAGTAAAATATGGCAACATAATTAAATATAGATCGAATGCAAGGAATAAGAATATATATAAATGTAGAATGCAAAGAAACATGAATATAAATATAGATCAAATGAATATAGATAGAATATTGGAGAAGACAACATATCAATACCATGAAAAATGCAGGAGCCATGACCAAATCACGTAGAAAGAGTGAATTTCTTAGAAGTGAAAGTGAAGTGACGTGAGAAATGAGACTGTGAGAGTTCATGGGTGGGTGGGATCGATGTATGTGACCGACGGTTTGTTTTATATAGGGGGCATGGTCATCATTGCCGGTTTTTAAGTAGAACTGACAGTGAAAGTTAATATCACTACCGGTTTTTAAATAGAACCGACAGTGAAAGTTAATATCACTGCCGGTTTGTAAGTAGAACCTACAGTGAAGGTGCATATATGTAAAGGATATATTTATTTAGATAGTACAGTGGGAAAGTTTTAACAACAACGATATATTTATTTAGATAGTAATGAAATACATCAAAAAATAACAAAAATATTAGAAATAAATTACAAATACGATAACAAAGACCTTACACTAAAATTCCATATACGATAACAAAGACCTATTTACGTACAGGTCAATGTTACAATCAATGTGTATCAACACATTATAATGTAACCACCTCAGTAGCAATCTTCTAGCACCACAACTTGGGTCAAACAGCAGCACCGAGGTGGTCTACGAGCTATACCGGTTGGAGATGACAAGGTGACATCGATGAATCTGCCTTGTCTGTACATGGCCTTTTTCCAGATGCGCACCGCAGTGGATGGCTCTGTGAACCTCGTGGCATCTCCAATCTTCGGTGTTGCTCTATCTTCAGTAGCATTCTTCTAGTACCTCTTGTGTGCACCATTTTGGTGGACTATGACGCATAACAATATCAATGGTTTGTTGTGAGAGGAAAATATTGTATCATGGCTGATAAGGCCTGGCTGAAACCAACATGTATGGAGAGGCTAGCTCCTGGCTGAGGGCCATTTTATAGGGGCTAACGGTCGTGGTACGTTTTTATTTCTGAACTAAAGTTCTCAGGGTAGGTGGGAGTAGTCTTCCAACTGTTGTCATCAGTGGGAGCACTGTTGGCATGTGAGGAGCATCTACACATCGCTGTCAGTTTTAGTTTAAAAACCGACAGTGAATGGAGCCTTCTTTGTCGGTTTGAGCAACCGACTATGATAGAAGCTGTCACTGCCGGTTTTTAAAACCAAAACCGACAGTGATGTGGTTGTAGCAGTTTTTTTGAAAAATGTAGCAGTTAGTTGTTAAGTAGGATAACTTTTCATTTTCTTTCGAACTCCTCCGACTGGCTCAACGGTTAAGGACCCCTCAACCTAGCCCTCGAGACCCGTGTTCGAGTCCCAGGCTGCCCAAAAATTTTTTGTTGAATTTTATAAATTATTTAATTACTTTGGGAAATAGCTCATCACTACTGGTTCTCATTATAAACCGACAGTGATAGGGGCACATCACTACCGGTTCATTCCCCAAACCGGCAGTGATGTGGTGTAGCCATTTTTTTAAAATGTAGCAGTTAGGCGTTAAATAGGATAACTTTTCATTTTCTTTCGAACTCATCCAACAGGCTCAACGGTTAAGACACCTCAACTTAGCCCCCAAGACCCGTGTTTGAGTCCCAGGGGGCTCAAAATTTTTGTTTCAATTTTATAAATTATTAAATGAATTTTCTCTGTGCACCTTCTTTCTCCGTGGCCTTCTTAGCGTTCCTCTTCATCTCGGCCTTATGTGGAGACTGGAACAGTACACGCATCAAGTAAATGGATCACAAAATAGTCAACACACAAGCCACAAGCATTCCTATTCACATATCCAGGAGCACATACATCAATGATCAATGAAGGTTGGAGCTACTACACCTTTGCTCAATGCCTACTATGGGCTGGGCTCCTTCGAGTATTGCGAGCAGGAACTACAAACTAGTTCGGGGACCAGTGGCGCCGAGGAGTTATGGATCCCTCACTACTAGTAGTAGCTTGGAAGAAAATGACCGCCCCAATGTCCTTCTATCGGAAGTCAAGACATATATATTTATATTTATATTTAGCTGGTGTTTAAATTCAGAGAGTAAAGTTTAGAAATGTTACATCTGGTGTCTAATCGAGTGTTTGAATAGTAATAAGGTCAGTCTCAATGGTAGTTTTAAATAACTTCATTCTCATTAAGTGCTATGATATGTTGGCATATTTGCTGAGTTGGCAGAGTATTAGCGAGGAGGAGAGAGGAGATGAGAGTTTCATCTGGATCAAACATCCTTCATGGTTATGTGCATAATGATTACATAGTTAACAATAATCTAACTATCTTTATGTGCATCAACAATGAGGGTATCATTGTGATCAAGCCATACGTAAGCAGGTTCATCACTCTCTTGAAGGATAGGTAGGGGTACGTTCGCCCTGAATGGAGGCATTTCTTGATAGCCCCTATAGTCTTCTTCGTCCGTCACTCCATCGACACCGACAATCTTCCTTTTCCCTTCTAGGACTACTTTTAGCCTTCCTTTTGCCTTGTTGTCCATTGCATAGAAGACTTGCATAATATCTCTTGCAAGGACGAAGGGGTCATCTCTGTATGCGGTCTTAGTGAGATCAACGGTAGTGAACCCTTCATTGTTAGTGTTGATTTCCTCGAGCTGGACCCACTGGCAGCGAAAAAGAGCTGCCTTCAACGGACCATAGGCTAGTTCCCATATCTTCTCTATGAAACCATAGTATGTCACCTGCACGTTGTCATTTTTGTCGTGAGCATCAAAACGAACACCACAATTTTGGTATGTGCTCTTTCCATCTTGCTTTTTTGTGTAAAATGTGAATCCATTGATCTCATACCCTTGGTACTTAAGATATGTACTCAAAGGTCCCTTGGCTAAGGCATCTAGTTGATTACCCAACTTTATTCCAAGCAAGCAACGTCGCAACCAATTGACAAATTTCTCCTTATGTTTTTTTATCCAGCCAAGCCTGTGACATGCTCGGATACAGAGTTTGCAACGATTGCCTGTGCTCATCAATGTATGGCATCACACCCTCGACTTGCTAGAGAATAGCGAACTGTGTCTGTCTGAAAGAAACATGGTCGTCTACTATAATAGATTTCTCCCCAATCGTTCCTTTGCCACGTAGTCTTCTCTCGTGACGAGATTCTAGAACTCCGACCCTTTTGATGTCTAGATAATATGTCCAGAACTCAATGGCCTCCTCCGTTGACCATCCTTCAACCATGCCCCCTTCTAGCCTAAATCTGTTCCTAACATACATCCTAAAAACTTTCATCAATCTTTCAAAAGAGAACATCTAATGCAGGTACATTGGGTCAAGGGCTCTAATTTGGTCAACAAGATGAATGAGCAGATGCAATGAGATATCAAAGTAACTCGGCGGGAAATGCATCTCAAGCCTAACTAGAGTTTCGGCTATGTCTCGCTGTAGCTGCTCTAGCGTGGACACATCAATGACCTTTTTTGAGATCGCATTGAAGAACGAGCAAAGCTTTATGATTAGGGGCGTGGACCTTTGGGGGAAGGATACCATGCAGGGCAATAGGGAGCAGCTAAGTCATAATGACATGATAGCCATGGGCCTTCATAGAGCCATAGTTGAACTTGAGTTCTCTCATGTTCACTAGCCTCTTCGGGTTTGTACAGTAGCCTGTCGGGACTTTGAGTTCATTGAAGAAAGAAATAAGCGCACGTTTTTCTTCCTTCTTCAATGTCCATGACACAACCGGAAGTTCGAACTGGCCATTCTCTAGCTCCACGAGATGCAGCTCCTTCCTAATTCCCAAGTGTTGCATGTCCAGGCGTGTGGCTAGTGAATCCTTCGGTGTCCCCCCGGTGTCCATCAAGGTGTTAGGAGTGTTAGCGCACACGTTTTTAGTGATGTGCATGGGATCAAGACAGTGGCGTACACTCAGAAATGGCCAGTAAGGTAGTTTCTAGGAAACCAATTTTTTCTTCCAAACGCTCCCATCAGGCGCTACTACTGCATTGTCCCCCTTCCCAAGGACAACCTCTAGTTTATTGAGTTCTCAAAGTATCGCAGGCCTGTCTCGATATTTTGGAGTAGCGTTTCTCAATAGTACTTGTTTTTTTCTGGGAGCATTTTTCTTATTATACCTAACAACTGATCGAAGCCTTTATCGCTAAATCCATTTATCGATTTAAACTCTAATAGCATGATGTCGGCTTCTAGTTTGCTCATTGGACAATCCCTATACAATGATGTTTTGCCATCTTGTCTCATTTTTTCTAGCTTTCTCAGCTGTCTTTCACTAAGACATCCGGTCTCTACATTACGTAAGAGCTGAGAAATGCCATCGTTATCCTCGGTGTCGTCAGCTAGCGTATTCCTAAACACATTATTAACTGTGGTCATAGGTTCCGTGTTGACACCGGGTTCCTCGTCAGCATCGTGGATGGCTACGCCAGGCATGTCCACATCATCATCGTTTTCCTATAGAATATTCACACCAACCTCGCCATGCATAGTCCATATCGTATAGTTTGGCATAAACCCCCTGGTAATCAAGTTGACGAAAGTTCCTTTGATTCTTGAAATCTTTGCATGGGCAGAAGACAGGGTTCCCATTCCCAGCATGGGCTTTGGGCATCGGTTATAAACTGGCTGACGCCATGCATGTACCGCTTGTCCGTTCGGGGCAGATGCATCCACTCTCAATCCATCTCTGCACAAAAAAAATACTGAGATAGTAATTACAAAGAATTAATAAGAATCGAGCTTTATGAACAACAATTGTTGCTTGAAAGTACTATTTTTGGAAAACATTATTGTACACTAATTATTGTAAAATTGAAATTGGTAGCCCTGGCCCTGTAAATTGAAAATCGTAGTAAAAAACAATTATTGCACAATATTGAAGAACAACTATTCTACTCTACTTCTAAGAACTAATTATAGCATCACATACTAACAATGATGATCTTGACCACCATGGAATAATTAGCTAGGAATTTAAATGTGTTTATAGACATCAACCGTTTGGATGATGGATTCACCACAATTTGAGCCTTGCACAAATATCCAATTAGAAAAGTGCTCTCTAGAATGGAGAAAGAACTAGAATGAGAATCAAGCAATGTAGCCATCAAAACGAAGCTAATTAAGCAACAAAATCAAAGGAGTGGATGTTTGTTACTAACCTTAAAGCAAAAAGATCAAGCCATTCTTCAAAATCCAAGCGCTAACTTCATGGTGAAGAGCAGCCGCAACAATGGAGGGAAGGATCCAAACGCGCACATCTATTATCGGGATGGAAGAGAGGAGGAAGAAGAGGACGGCTGCAACATTTTTGTGCTGTAGGCTTATCACCGTCGATTCTTGGCTAGAACCAACAGTGATAGAGCTAAATCACTGCCGGTTTGTGGCTTGAACCGGCAGTGATAAGTGGCCGCAAAAACACTGCCGGTTCAAGCCACAAACCGGCAGTGATGTGGTGCTTCACTGCCAATTTTAGCCCAGCCCTAATCATTTTCTAATTTTCAAGCTCATAACCGGCAGTAAAGGTACATCACTGCCGGTTCTCACAAATTCGATAGTGATGATGCCAACAGTGATGTCCAAATCTGGCGTAGTGTTTTGGCGTTGTATTATTTTGTTTGTCGTATCCATAGATGACTTCTGTGGACTAGACCAACCAAAGTAAAGTAAACACAGAGGAAAAAAGTATACGAGGAGAGAAAAACTAGGTTTTGTTGTAATAAAACATACAAACTTTATCCTGAAAGGAAAGAAGAAGGATGAATCATAATCCTAATCTGTTTGTATGTGGACTCTTACTAAACTCTTAAGCTTTGGTAGGACTATATATACATGGGAGCTCTATGTTGTAATCACCAGTATATTCATAGGAATAAAGAATAGTCTCCCTATCTCGTGTCTATTTGTTCTTCTGTGTTGATCATGAGAAACAGAGAGGGGAAGGTCCAAACCACTGGAAACATGTTTTATAACATGTTATCATCACGACAAGCTCTACGTTGACATCCCCGACGTTGTTAACGGAACGGATTTGCTACCTCTGTCTTCTACCAATCTGCACTGCATCGATATGCATGGTCGACATCAAGCATGCAGTTCTATGACAATGTCAAACGCCATACGCGGTATGTATCTACTGATAACTGTCCTACGCGGCGGCAAGTGGAGTAGATCAAATTGGCATCAACCTAGCAAGGTAAAAAAATATTTATAAGATTCATCTAAAGGATCGTACCAGAGAAGAAGGTCCATGGTGATTCAGTCTACAGTACGTGTTTTTTTTATGCCTTGAAGGCCATGGCATGAAGCCAAACATGACACGACAGTTACGTTGAATTTACCATATACAAGCAACCGTGATGTGAAATTGTCGTCGCATGGACGACATGCATGGTAGCCAGCAGATTTTCAGAGAGCTATCATTGACTTGCACGTCATAGAAGCCGAGCTCGTAGCTTGTATTTGTCGTTGTTTTCCCGCACGAGACGCACGGCACAAATATCAATCATGCATGGAGCCGCACTAGTATGTTGGTGACAACGAAGCGGACTCGTGAAGAAATCCAACTCAACAAACCGGGTTGATCTTGCACCACATAAAAACGTATATAGCGGCCAGGACCCCGCAGGCCAGCATACAAAGCCGATAGGCTCCGGACACTGCCATTGATCATGATCGGACATCCATATCATTGAAGCTGTCAGTGGCTTGCATGCCACCGGCTAGCTCAACTCCGCTGCACGGGCAGACAGGCACCCAGTCTTACAGGACCGAATCCTTTGTTTTGAATCCGTTGGAACCGCCCCCTACAAATACATGATTTATAGAGACGGTATAGTAGGGACGGTTGGCTGAGCCGTCTATACAACTCATCTCCAGCCGCTTCTACAAATACTTATTGTAGTAGTGTATGACGTCATCAACCCCGGCCCCTAGATCGCATACCGGTATGCTGCCCGCAGCAGGTGCTATCTACCGGCACGTCAGTTCCTCGCAGGCTCGCAGACTGTTCTACGCAGTGCTGAACGCCAACGTACACAGCATATACGCAAGGCCGGCTCGATCGAAGTCGTCGCTAGCTCACACAGAGTCTGATGAGGAGGTTGCCACGCGGCCCGCACGCCACGTGCCGTATCTACCGACACATGCATGTGTGGTTGGCTCGCAACAACCACCACGTCTAGTGCCACAAGGAGGAATTACCGAACTACCGTTGCTCTTCCGCTCTTGCTACGCAAGTCGCCGGTATCACGTCACAGCCCTCACCAAAATTTAGCGTGGTCCAAACGCCACCCTAATGTTGTTGCCAACATTTGGCATGTACGCTGTTGCCAAGCCATCACTCGTTGCCATATACAAATTCCTGCAGAAGATGTATGTTTGCATCTTATATTTATACATTTACAGTATCAATTCCCTATTCATGTATAAATGTCATGTGTTGATATCTGTGTGCTATTTGAAAAGCATTTATTTATCACACATTATGAATTTTATACTATGTAATTGTAAGAATAATTTTTTGAATGATTACACTAGAAACATGGTATAAGGTATATGGTCTCTTTAAATCCTGCAGACCTTAGACTTATCACCATTGAGAGGCTTATATTTGTTTTTCCTAGCATAATGAACTTTTGGATGAACGAATGTTTGGTATTAATTCTGAAAATTTGCATATACCATAATCCTGAAAAATGCTAGGATGCTTTTAAGAATATTTTGTACCATCCACTATCTTTTTGCACCTTGCTACTTGTTTACACGTAGTAAACCTATACGCACATGATGATTCCAGTTATAATGATTATATATATATATATATATATATATATATATATATATATATATATATATATATATATATATATATATATATATAAGAAGGAATATCCGAATATCCTAGACCTGTCCTGAATGATAGAATTATATAGCATGGTCATTGTTAAATCCTCGTAGGATATTCTACTACCACTGAAGTGGAGTAGACTCAGGCATTATGGTTCCTAGTATTACTCTAAAGAATAAGTATGTGGCCATAATAAATCTCAAAGGTATTGTGGAACTCACTGGAGAAATTTTAGAAGATATGCCATATTTTTGAAAATTGAATTTTCAAGCTTACATGACCATATGAGATATATACGCTGCTCTATAAACAAATACAATGGCTTGAAGCTTTGTATTAAATGTCATAGAAGACAAGATGGTAAATAAGATTTTATCAATGTATATTTTTGAAGAAATGTTTCTTGTGTATAGAATATCAAAGAGCAATATAATACATGAAATATTTGAATTTACCATCAGAAATTACTCAAATAGAAAATGAGTTGGAAGTTTTAGACAGCTTTATAAATCAGGATATTGTCAGTTGCAATAACTTTGAATACGTGGCTTGCATATGTTACACCCCTTGAAGGCTTGTGAGTGTATATCATAACTATTGAATAAAGCATGAAGCGGGTTTTCTTGGAGAACTTAAATCATGTGCTTACATATTTGTTTTGTCTTTCAAATTACTATCCTGAAGTATTAATAGTAACGGTGGTGCATTAAGTTTTAATTTCGTTGAATTAAGTGGTCTCGTATACTCATAGAAGAGTTAATGGTTAATCTATTAGCTTGAAGACTAATGTGAAGTATCTAATATTCTTAGTTGCAATTTTTACTTGCAGTAATATGTGTCAATCTTGCATGGAATAAATAAGATTTATAAATTTCGCATATAAATAATTATCTATTTTTGCCTATCTAAATAATTTTTACAATGTTTTATCCACAAAGAAGCATCAATTAACCATGAAGGTTATAGTTCTTTGTGCACTACTACCATATAGGTAGAAGGGAAATTAGATTTCCTAGAAGCACTTGAACAATTGGACTACTAGCATATGAATTAATCTTAAAAGAACCAATTTAGCCAAGAAATAGTATAATCCATAAACTAAGTATTTAATAATTTAGCCCAGAAACTGAAAGTTTATGTCCTACCCTAAATTTGGTGTTGTAAAGTAGTATACTGGATATGTGAATTTCATGCCACGACCAATGAATATTAAAAGTATGATTGAATTCTATGGAACATTATAAATGATTATTCATAGATGATGCATGAAGCATATTATTACTTGAAGTAATTATGGCATGAAAATGGGAGGAATTTTGGATAAAGGCATAAGAAAATATGGGTAATGTATATTTAATAGGTATAGCCTTACTCAATCTATCTTTAAGTGCATGTATCAGGACTTGAAGTCATAGCCGCGTCCCTTCCTGTTGAGTTAACTTTCTCTATATTGCACTAATTGCAAGCTTGTAGCTTTGCATTTTGTTGTTATCTATTATATTGGATTGAATACCAACATTCTACATTACACATGAATGTATATCACTATATTATGCACTCTCGTCGAGCTGCAACTATTTCCACTCTTGCATGAATATTAGCACAACAGCTATAGTTGTAGCTAGTAGCTACCTTTGCACTTCCCTCATAATTAAATTGGCTAGCTAGCACGCTATGTCTATATAGTTCTTGTTGAACTAAGGAATAAGTTACTTTCTCAATGCATCGTATGCATAAGCAATATATTGGTCTAGGGCCAAACAGCCTAAGATCAGGGGGAGTGAGTTAATATAAAATTTGCTCAACGGAGAGTAACCCAATTGATAGGACAAATAATTATGGAATTAATATGGTAGATAACACACTTATGATGATTTGGAATTTATGAAGAAAAGGCATTTGGGAAATTTTATATTAATAGCAATTAGAAAGTCTAAAAGAAATTTCATGCGAGTTTTATTGTTGAGTATTCTATATTTTTAAGTATATGGTCCATTTTTTTATGTATGAGTACTAGGATTAATTATTTTGGCTAAACAATAAAGAAGCTAGACAATAAAATAATTTTCTAAACTATGATATGTGCAAATTAGGGAGAGAACATCCCTGAGTTTGTAGGAATGCTGAACATTCTTAAGTGCACTTTATGTATTCTAGCTCGCTGCATTAATGAATAATAACCCCGTGTTCAAATATGTGTATTGATATTTCCCATAAATCTCTATCATAGCATACATGAATGGGCCTTCACTTGTAGTTGGAGATGCATGAATTTGAATTATTTTAAGCCAATATTTAAAATCGCGGGTTATAGAATTTAGCGGGAGGCTGGCCAGAACGCTATAGCCACTATAGGCCGCTATAGCGGCCGCTACGTACAGGAAATCAGCAAAATATATGCCAGAACGTGAGTAATTTGGATGATTTTTCAGTAGATATTTCATACACATTGTCAAGCATGAGCACAGGCAGCATAAGTATAAGAAAACATAAGGATAAGACGACAAGTTCATACTTCATAGACTCATAGTTCATAATGACACAACCATAAACTCATAATAAGAAAGATTAAAACTCTAAACTTTAAAGACTTCAGCCCACACTCCACATCCACAGTGAACCAGTTGGCCGCCTTCTTGCCGGTGCAGATGCTTGTTGCTGATCGCAGGTGAGGCAGCTACCCGTCGCAGCCACCGTCGCCCAATCGAATCAGCCGCCGACGGCCACACTCGTGCTTGGAATGGTGCCGTGTAGGGTTCCAGCTGCCTGGTGATGGTTTTGTATGCCTACGGGGGCCAATAGTGGGCTGGACAGCGTCGAAAATTTATCGGCCTTTAGTTTTTTGGCCCACAGCTATGAACCACGGAATAGCGCCGCTACACGCTACGCTGCGCTATTCAGTTTAGCGGCGCTATTGTGCGCTATAGCGGTGATAGCGGAGATAGAGCAAATATGTGCAATATCGTGGCGGCAGCTGCTTCTGGCCGCTATAGCGTGCTATTTTTTACATTGTTTTAAGCTCATCACAGGGATATCTTTTTAAGTATGCTATTAAAGATCTAATATTGACATTAGGGGGAGAAAAAGCCTATGTTGAATGCCAAATATTATTTTTATAGAAGGAAAATGATCTTAAGAGAAAATATTCCTTGAAGCTTGAAGCGGGAATAGTATCACGCACTAAATTAAACAATAGCTTGACTAATACTCTTATGAAGCATAAAGCGGAGCATATGCCAGATATTTTTGAAAATGAGAGAAGTAACTTGAAGTTATAAAC
The DNA here is from genome assembly GCF_019320115.1 of Miscanthus floridulus. Taxonomy (NCBI): domain Eukaryota; kingdom Viridiplantae; phylum Streptophyta; class Magnoliopsida; order Poales; family Poaceae; genus Miscanthus; species Miscanthus floridulus. The sequence goes on along the minus strand of NW_027096460.1, from coordinate 21,272 downwards.
TAGAAGTTATGTTTACTACTAGTAAACTAAATGTTATATGCTATCAAGCTAAAATATATGGGGACGCCTGTAGATTATAGTTTAGTGTATATTTGTTAAATAAAATAAGAACAAACTCCTCCATTCTCGTGAAGAGAACACCTCATGAAGAAGGTTAAGCACCTCATGAAGAGGATCATCATGAAGATAAAATCCAACACACGCACATTGTTAGTGTTGGGTATGCAGAACAACAAATCATCTCTTATTTGGGAAATGACAAAGAGATAGAATAATCTCACATTATGAGAATATTGGGAGAAAATAATAGTTGTTGACAATGCTACCTCTATATATGCAAATGTTTCTCTTATGAGAACCCAGATCCAGAAAATAAAGTCCATGACAAAGTCGCCTGTAGCGATTATATCGAGTCAATGAAGAAAGCAATTGAGGTTGAATCTCCTACTAAGAAGAAAATAAATGTTCTGCTATATCTCTAGCAAACAAAATGAATGAATATGAAATATGCAGGTAGTAAGTGGATTATGGAAATCCATATAGTTCCTGAAGAATAGAAATCACAATATATGAAAATTAAATCTCATACTAAGTATTAAGAAGTCTAAGGTAGAATATATTCCTGAATGAATATCGAAGTCTTAAGAAGAGCATGTCCTAGAAGGAATAGAGTCATTAAATGACTTTATAGTGAATAACACTATCATTATGTATATCTCATAATAATTTCAATAATTTCTCATGCAATAGAGAATATATCTCATAGAAGAGAAATATAATTCACCCAAGATGAGAACATCCTAGAAGGAATTAATCCATAAAGGATTAACCAGTTGATTCTTGAATTAGCACCATTAATCCCTGAAGTGAATATAGACCCGAGCGAAGGAAAATGAGGAATCCTAAACACCATGAAGGTGTCATATGAACACTCAGAAAGTGCATACTAAAAACTAACAATGAAGTAGTGATATCCTCTAAATACCGTAGAAGTTATAAGAAAAATGGGATTTTGGTAATTGAATTATCCCCTAAATGCCAAATACAAGACTACATTTATTATTTAGTGCTACAATCAGAATCCTGAAGATTTGTAGAACATATAATTTGAAAATCCACTGAGGAATAATTATAAGTAGTTAAACTCTAGTATAAATTTGATACACTATCTAGAAGATACCTCTTAAAGGATTTATTATACCGAAGGATAAATTTTATTTGTTTTGCACAACTGATAAGTGGTCATTTATATATAGAGCATATTGCTCTTGTTTACTCATATTACAATTCATAGAAGAATTATGAGCCAATATTTTGAAACATATAATATTGTGGTTAAGCATATCATTATTAAGCACACTTTTATGAAAAGTGTGGTTTGAACAATGATGTTCAATGGATAGCTTTTATGAGGGAGAGCAATTTAATTGAATCTAGCTTGAAGATAATTAAAACCACTAGAATTACAAAGATCAAGTAGATCATTTTGCTAAAACATGAAAGTTTATGCATTTATCATGAAGATAAAAATTTATTCATGAAGAATAGAATATCCTGAAGTGTACATGACCAAGAAAGTTAAATATTATGCTATTTTTTCCTATGTGAGTTTTTACTTGAAGGTTTCTCACACAAGATTTTTAATAAGACAACATGTGCAATGCAATTAACGAATGCGATGTACTCTTTTCTCCAAGAACCGTTTTTTCCACTGGATTTTCGGATGGAGCTTTTAACGAGCCATGTGCATATCGTGGTAATCGCCCAAGGAAGAGTGTTGTAAAACATACGAACTCTATCCTAGACGGAAATGAGAAGGAGGAATCATAATCCTAGTCCGTTTGTATGTGAGCTCTTACCAAACTCTTAAGCCTTGGTAGGACTATATATACGTGGGAGCTCTATCTTGTAATCACCAGTATATTCCGAGGAATAAAGAATAGTCTCTCTATCTCGTGTCTATTTGTTCTTCTACTTTTATCTATTGTGTTGATCATGAGAGACAGAGAGATAAAGGGTCCAAACTGCTGGCAACATGTTTTATAACACTTTTAAAGGCGGCTATAAATTGAATTATAGAGGGAGTTTCAACTGTGACGACCCAATAAGATCGAGATGTGCATCACCGGAGTATATATGTGGGCATGTAACGTCATCCTACATTCTCTTTTAGGCCGCCCCATTTGGCGTAGTACCTCTTTTCAACTCTAGCTCCGGTTCTTTCTGATACGTTATGGTAGCAAGAGCTATATCTCTCTCCTTTTCTAAGGTGTGTTTGGTTTCTCGTTTCCATCCTATCCTGGCCCATCCGTATACATAGCAACAAAAGCCTGTTTAGTTGCACTGCTCCACTATTTCAGCTTGACTCCGCTCATATAGGTATACGGTCTCATTCCGGCCCGGTGGATATGTTTAAATTAAGCTTCACTGCAGAGCCTAGCCCGGCAGATACGGGTTGAAGAGGATGGACCCTCATGTCAGCCTCACATATTAGACAAATTGTATTTGCTCATGCAAGCAACCAAATAACATCTCGATTTTTCTGCATCCACTCATGCAACCTCATCAAACGCCTTCTTTTTTTGAAATATAGTTCCACTCAGCCTGCACGCCCGCTCATGCAGGATATACGATGCAACCTTCCACATCCTAAATGGAGTGGAGCAGATGATGGAGCATACAAAGCCATCTTTTATGGTTTGACCAGCTCTGACTCGTTTTCTACTACTCCCTCTGTCTAAAAAAAAGCAATTCTCATTTTTTAAGAGTCAACTATTTTAAAGTTTGGCAAAAGGTACACCTAATAATGTTAATCTTCATAATATAAAATAAGTATCATTAAATTAATTATAGAATATATTATTGTAGTAAACTCAGTTGGAGACATAAATATTGATAATATTTATTATAGACTTAATCAAACTTAAGTTAGTTTGACTGTCGCGCATCTCATAGTTGTATTTTTTTTAGGACCGAGGGAGTATGCTAAAAGAAGTTGTAGATGTAAGAAGTTATGACACTTAGATAACAAAACTATGTCTACATCGGAAACAAAGAGACATGAAAAGATTTAATAGGTAAGATAATGGAGAAAAGATATGTGATTGGACAAAAAAATTATTTAAAAAAAACTATCTATTAAAAATATGTCTCTATGTAAAGTTTTTATACTATTAGAGAACAGACTTTAGAACGATGTTTCAATTTGGCATTAGCCTCGGCATTTTTTGCCCCCGGGACTAAAGGACCCTTTAGTCCCGGTTGGTAATACCAACCGGGGGTAGGGATCTTTAGTCCCGGCTGGTATTACCAACCGGGACTAAAGGTTTATCTTTAGTCCCGGTTGGTAATACCAGCCGGGACTAATGCTTTTAGTCCTGGTTTGGGTGATGCCTCAGGAATAAAGATTAATCTTTAGTCCCGGTTTGGCCCCCTAACCGGGACTAATTATCCCGGCCTATAGACCAGCTCATTTCTTCCTCCCCGAGCTCGAGCCATTCCATTCAAACTCACTGCCTCTGTTCTTCAGCTTGCTGTTGTTCTTGCTCTCTCCCCCTTCATTGGTGTTGCTCTTCGATTTTGGAGGTAACAAACTTAATCCTCTTATGTTTTATCAGTAGCTTATCTCATTTTGTGATGTAGATGCATATGTAACTTTATATGTTAGACTTTATTATGATTTTATATGTCATTTTTAGCTCAAAATCACATGATGATTTGCATATATGTTTGGATAAACAAAAGTTAAATTAGTTAATCAAAATCACGCCTCGCTCGTCCTCGCTGGAGCACGTGCCATCCTCGTCCCCGGTGGCTTACGTGATCTTAGAATTAATTTTTTCATGAAATGAAAAACTTAGAAAATAGTTAGAAAATTGTAGAAAATCCGTACTAGTTGAACTTGCGGACCGTGTTCAGCTCGACGAGCATGTTCTCTGCCGAGCGGTAACGGACGTCAAGGAGGAGCTTTGATTCTACGAGGGAGAGCGGCAACGGTCGTGGAAGACCGTGTTCCCTTTCTCGTAGAATCGGAGCTCTTCCTTGGCCAAGTACGGTGCCGTCCGGTGGAGAAATGCTCGCCGAGATGATCACGTAAGTAAGGTCAACTAGTACGGATGGTTATTTATTGAAACATGTTTTTGAGCTATAATTTGATGGATATTTGATAACTTCAGACCTACAAATGTCATCTACAAATGTTACTATCCTCGGCAACCTAAACGCCCGTGAGCTCGCCGATATCGAGCAGGTCACTTAGAATTATTTTTTCCATGAAATAAAATACTTAGAAATCATGCCTTTTATTTTTTAGAATTAAATTTTCTATGAAATGAAAAACTTAGAAAATAGTTAGAAAATCCGTACTAGTTGAACTTACGGACCGTGTTCATTTCGGCGAGCATGTTCTCTGCCGAGCGGTAACGGACGTCAAGGAGGAGCTTTGATTCTACGAGGGAGAGCGGCAACGGTTGTGGAAGACCGTGTTGCCTTCCTCGTAGAATCGGAGCTCTTCCTTGGTCAAGTTAGGTGCCGTCCGGTGGAGAAATGCTCGCCGAGATGATCACGTAAATAAGGTCAACTAGTACGGATGGTTATTTATTGAAACATGTTTTTGAGCTATGTGATTTCTATGTCATTTTTAGCTCAAAATCACATGATGATTTACAATAGTGGGAGGGCAATGGATGCGATGGTTGGTACTGGGAGGAAGATTATGCTACATACGTGTAGAATTCGGGTGCGCTTGAGGTAGCGGCTGCTGATGATGAGGCAGTGAGCCAGCAGGAGAAGCTTATTGATATTCAACAGCAGAATAATTTGTCTGTTTTAGTTACGTACGGTCACGAAATAATTATGTTACTGAAGTGCATTGTAGTTTTAGTTTGTTTAGTGATAGTTGGGATTGCTTACGTTGTAGCCAGGCTTAGTTAATTAATCAACCGTGTGTGTGTCATCTATGTTGTGTAATAAAATACTTAATTATGTTCAAGGTTTTTATAATTTGTCGTGTAATGCAGATTATGTCACGCCATTGGATATACAATGCCGATCGCCGCTCCCAAGACTTTATTGAGGGCGTGCACTATTTCTTAGGTGTGGCCGAGGCAAATAAGCAGGATGGTTTTATGTGCTGTCCATGTGCCATATGTAAGAATTTAAAGGAATATTCAAGCTCAATGAGTCTTCATTCATATTTGCTTAAGTCAGGTTTCATGTCAAACTATATATGTTGGACTAAGCATGGAGAAAGTGGGGTCATGATGGAAGAAGGTGAAGGAGAAGATTTAGACATTGATGACATTATTGCTCAGTATGGTGCCTTTGATGATACTACAATGGGGGGAGATGAAGAAGAGGTAGCGACAGAAGATGATCTCGGTGATGCTCTTGGTGATGCCATTCGTGATGCACAACAAGAATGCAAAAGTGAAAAAGAGAAAGTTAAGTTCGAGCGCATGCTTGAGGATCATAGGAAGTTGCTATACCCGACGGCTGAAGAGGGGCAAAAAAAGTTGGGTACAACACTGGAATTGCTACAGTGGAAGGCAAAGAATGGTGTATCCGACAAGGCATTTGGGAATTTATTAAACCTCATAAAGAAGATGCTTCCGAAGCCAAATCAATTGCCCACCACTACGTACGAAGCAAAAAAGGTTGTCTACCCTTTGGGATTAAAAATCCAGAAGATACATGCATGTCCTAATGACTGCATCCTCTACCATGGCAATGAATACGAGAATTTGGATGAATGCCCGGTATGTAAAGCAGCGCGATATAAGATCAGGCGCGATGATCCTGGTGACGTCGAGGGTGAACAACGTCCTAGAAAGAAAATCCCTACCAAGGTTATGTGGTACGCTCCTATAATACCACGCTTAAAACATTTGTTCAGAAATAAAGACCATGCAAAGTTGTTGCGGTGGCATAAAGAAGACCGTAAGGTAGACAATATGCTGAGACACCCAGCTAATGGGTCCCAGTGGAGAGCGATAGACAGGGAATTTCCAGAGTTTGCAAATGAGGCTAGAAACTTAAGGTTCGCCTTAAGTACAGATGGTATGAATCCTTTTGGGGAGCAGAGCACTAGTCATAACACTTGACCAGTTACTCTATGTATCTACAACCTTCCTCCATGGTTATGCATGAAGCGGAAGTTCATTATGATGCCGATCCTCATCCAAGGTCTGCGGCAACCTAGCAACAACATTGATGTCTATCTAAAGCCATTAGTTGAAGAACTTCTAGTTTTATGGAACAAACCAGGTGTACGTGTCTGGGATGAGTACAAACAAGAACACTTTGACCTACGAGCAATGTTGTTCGTAACAATCAATGATTGGCCTGCTTTAAGTAATCTTTCATGTCAGACAAACAAAGGATATAATGCATGCACACATTGTTTTGATGACCTTGATAGTATATATTTGAAAAGATGTCGAAAGGTCGTGTACCTTGGCCATCGTCGATTCCTTCCTTTAAATCACCAAGTAAGAAAGAAAGGTAAGCATTTTAAAGGTAAGCCAGACCACCGGAAGAAGCCTCATAACCGAACCGGGGAAGATGTACTCGCAATGGTCAACGATGTGAAAGTAGTATTTAAAAAGGGACAAGGCAGCGAATCTGTTCCCAAAGATGCTAAGGGACACGCACCCATGTGGAAGAAGAAATCCATCTTTTGAGAGCTACCCTATTGGCAAGTCCTAGAGGTCCGCAACGTAATCGACGTGATGCACCTGACAAAGAATCTTTGTGTGAACCTGTTAGGATTCATGGGTGTGTACGGGAAGCCAAAGGATTCACTTGAAGCACACCAGGACTTGCAGGGCATGAAAGAACGAGACAACCTTCATCTAGAGAAGACAGATGATGGACGTCATTACTTAAGTCCTGCTAGCTACATGCTTAGCAAAGAAGAGAGGGACAGCATGTTCAAATGTCTAAGCAGCATCAAGGTCCCATCGGGATTCTCCTCTAATATAAAGGGTATAATAAATGTGCTAGAGAAGAAATTCCTAAACTTAAAGTCCCACGACTGCCACGTGCTTATGACGTAATTGCTTCTAGTTGCTTTAAGAGGAATTCTACCTCTACATGTACGTCTAGCCACCGTGAAGCTATGTGCATTCCTCAATGCAATTTCTTAGAAGGCAATCAATCCAATGGAACTATCTACTCTACAGAATGATGTGGTTCAATGTCTTGTCAGCTTTGAGTTGGTGTTCCCTCCATCCTTCTTTAATATCATGACACACCTCCTAGTTCATTTGGTGAAGGAGATTAGTATTCTTGTACCTGTGTTCTTACGTAACATGTTCCCCTTCGAGAGGTTTATGGGAGTCTTGAAGAAATATGTGAAAGTCTGTTCTAAGCCTGAAGGAAGCATCGCCTAGGGCTATGGAACAGAGGAGGTCATTGAGTTTTGTGTTGACTTTATTCCTGACCTTGCCCCGATTGGCGTTCCCGAATCGCGACACAAGGGGAGACTCAGTGGTAAAGGAACTTTAGGGAAGAAAACATATATTGGCATGGAAGACGATTATTTCAATAAAGCACACTACACAGTTCTTCAGAACTCGTCATTGGTGTATCCGTACATCAAGATACATAAGGAGTTCTTACGATCCAAGTTTCCAGGGAAGACTAAAGCTTGGATTAGGCGTCAGCACATGGAAAGTTTCAGTGGTTGGTTACGAAAAGAATGTCAAGGCGATGACAATATTGATGAGCAACTGTATTTGTTGGCTAGGCAACCATCATGGCATATCCTCACGTACCAAGGGTATGAGATAAATGGGAATACATTTTACATAGTTGCCCAAGATAAAAGGAGCACCAATCAAAATAGTGGTGTTCGCATAGATGGCACATATCCAAATAGGAATATACAAACATATTATGGCCGCATAGAAGATATATGGGAACTAGACTACGCACCTAATTTTAAAGTCCCTTTGTTCCGATGCCAATGGGTGAAGCTAACCGGAGGAGGGGTAACAGTCGACAAAGAGTATGGAATGACAACAGTGGACCTCAACAATATTGGATACAAAGACGAACCATTCGTCCTTGCTGCCGATGTGAGTCAGATGCTCTATGTGAAAGACATGTCTACAAAATCAAAGAGAGGAAAAACAAAGACATCAACTCAATGATCAATGAGCCAAAGCGCCACATAGTTCTTTCTGGGAAAATAAATATAGTGGGAATTGAAGACAAGTCAGACATGTTAGAAGATTATGAAAGAAATATCCGAATTCCACCCTTCATAGTGAAGAAAGATCCAAGCATCGTGTTAAATGATGAAGACACTCCATGGTTATGACAAGACCATAACCAAGTGTCATACGTCAAGAAGAAATTCACTATTGTGCCCGCATGATACAACGATGTACTGTTGTGATATATTTTAGAAAGTCTATATGAGATTCAAGAATTTATGACTAGTGTTTGATAAAACTTTCTCAAATAGGAAAATGAGCTATGTAACAATTGTAGATCTTGCTGAGATGATCAAACTTGGTATTCAGATATTTTTCATCTGAGGTCATTTAGTGTCTCATTTGAGCAAGTTTGACCAAGTCAAATTTGGTCAAATGAAAAAACAACACTTTGACTCTAGTATTATGAACTCTAAATGACTTCAAATTGAAAAGTTTTGAATACCAAGTTTGTTAAAATTATCAAGATCTACAATTGTTGTTTTGGTCAACTTTCCATTTGAGATAGTTTGGACGGTTCAAATTTGTGATTTTTAAATTTCGACGCCTACAAACTAGTTTTTGGAACCCTAGATTGTCTCAAATTGAAAGGTTTTGAATACCAAGTTTGTTCAGCTCATCAAGATCTACAATCCTTATATAGGACATTTTTTTTATTTGAGAAAGTTTGAATAAAATGTAGTTTAAATTTCACAAGTGTGTGACATAGTTTTAGAAAGTCTATACGAGATTCAAGAATTTATGACTAGTGTTTGATAAAACTTTCTCAAATAGGAAAATGAGCTATGTAACAATTGTAGATCTTGCTGAGATGATCAAACTTGGTATTCAGAGATTTTTCATCTGAGGTCATTTAGTGTCTCATTTGAGCAAGTTTGACCAAGTCAAATTTGGTCAAATGAAAAAACAACACTTTAACTCTAGTATTATGAACTCTAAATGACTTCAAATTGAAACATTTTGAATACCAAGTTTTTTAAAATCATCAAGATCTACAATTGTTGTTTTGGTCAACTTTCCATTTGAGATAGTTTGGATGGTTCAAATTTATGATTTTTAAATTTCGACGCCTACAAACTAGTTTTCGGAACCCTAGATTGTCTCAAATTGAAAGGTTTTGAATACCAAGTTTGTTCAGCTCATCAAGATCTACAATCCTTATATAGGACATTTTTTTCATTTGAGAAAGTTTGAATAAAATGTAGTTTAAATTTCACAAGTGTGTGACATAGTTTTAGAAAGTCTATATGAGATTCAAGAATTTATGACTAGTGTTTGATAAAACTTTCTCAAATAGGAAAATGAGCTATGTAACAATTGTAGATCTTGCTGAGATGGTCAAACTTGGTATTCAGAGATTTTTCATCTGAGGTCATTTAGTGTCTCATTTGAGCAAGTTTGACCAAGTCAAATTTGGTCAAATGAAAAAACAACACTTTGACTCTAGTATTATGGACTCTAAATTACTTCAAATTGAAAAGTTTTGAATACCAAGTTTGTTAAAATCATCAAGATCTACAATTATTGTTTTGGTCAACTTTCCATTTGAGATAGTTTGGATGGTTCAAATTTGTGATTTTTAAATTTTGATGCCTACAAACTAGTTTTCGGAACCCTAGATTGTCTCAAATTGAAAAGTATTGAATACCAAGTTTGTTTAGCTCATCAATATATACAATTATTGTTTTGGTCAACTTTCCATTTGAGAAAGTTTAGATGATTCAAATTTGTGATTTTTAAATTTCGACGCCTACAAACTAGTTTTCGGAACCCTAGATTGTCTCAAATTGAAAAGTTATGCATATTAAGTTTGTTCAACTCATCAAGATCTACAATCCTTATATAGGCCATTTTTTCATTTGAAAAAGTTGTAGAACAAAAATACTATATTTTCTTTATTTTTATAGGTTCAACAAAAATTTCCTGTCATTTTGGTCAAAAAACCGAGAAAAAATTGAAACATTAACGTTACAATAATGTGATAATAAATTTCCTATCGAATAATATTAGTTTTATTAATTTTAAGTTACAAATATATTTTTGCATTAACAAAATACTTAGTATTAGTAACATTTATATTCTATATTCATAAAAGAAATTAAAAACTTTAGGTTACAAAATTTTCCTATTTACAATATATAATTATTTAATCAATAGTATTTTTTAAAATAAATATTGCAAAGTATTGAAGTTGCTATAGAATTAATTAGTATTAAATAAGGAGAACAAAATCAAAATCCCAGGTATTTCCAATTACTTTGGCGGGCTGCCAAAATTTTCAGGCCTTCAGTTCCGGCCAGGCCAGGAACCGAGACTAAAGGGTGGGCGGACTTGCCCGCCCAAAAATACCTTTAGTCCCGACTGGTAACACCAACCGGGACTAAAGATCCTTTAGTCCCGGCTGGTAAGCCGAGCCGGGACTAAAGGGTTGGACCTTTAGTCCCGGTTCGGCTTACCAGCCAGGACTAAAGGATCTTTAGTCCCGGTTGGTGTTACCAGCCGGGACTAAAGGGTCCCGGCCTATATATATCAAACGGTTTCTCTGTTCATCTTCTACTTTTCGATCTACAACGTCGATCTCGTCTCTGCCGCGCCGCCGTCGTTGTCTACCCCTGCCCGGCCTCGTCGTCAAGCCCCGCCCGGTGGCCATCGAGATCGTCTCCGCCATACGTCGTCCTCGCGCGGCTCAGCTCGGCCCCGTGGTCGGCCAGCACGCCCGCCATGGCCATCCGCCCCTAGCCTGTTGCTAGCTATAGCGCTCGACCATATTTTTTTAGATACTTTTTAGATAGTTTTTTAGATAGTTTTTTTAGGTAGTGTTTGATATATATGTTAGATTAAAATGTATTAAAATTTAATTAGTAGTTTATTCTTAGTTTTTTAGATAGTTTTTGATATATGTTAATTAGATTTAAATGTATTAAAATTTAATTAGTAATTTATTTAGATAGTTTTTTAGATAGTTTTTTTATTATAGTTTTTGATATATTTAGTAATTATTATTCTATCTCTCTCTATATATGTGTTAGATTTAATTTTGATTTAGTAATTCTATCTATGTATATATGTTAGGTTTAATTAGATTTAGTAATTAATTCTATCTAGAGATTCTATATGTATACATATATATATATATGTACTTAATTATTTCTATGTGTATATATATATGTACTTAATTATTTCCATGTGTTGAGAGAGAGAGAGAAAATTGTATCTAGAGAAACATTCTATGTGTTATCACATGCATATCTAGAGATATATACATATGCACTTATTCTATGTGTTGAGAGAGAGAGAGAGAGAAAATTGTATCATTCTATGTGTATATATACATGTACTTATTTTCATGTTTTTGGATCGAAAGTGTTTTTGATTCGATTCCAAAGCCTATACCTTATTATTGTTTATCCTTATGAAATATTATGTGTTATTATATTTAATTGGATTTAGTAATTCTATATGTGTTATCACATGTACTTATGTTATGTGCCATAGTAATTCTATCTATGTGTTATCTTGAAGATACAAATGGCTGCTCCGGATGATAACTTGAATGATGACATAATGGCGGATATTATCAACGCCAGCACCAATGCGGATGTAGATGATACGAGTCAGTACTTTGCTGATTATGAGGATATCCTGAATATCCCGGTGGTTAAAGATCAACAAATTGTCGCGCAAGAAAATATTAGCGAGGTATATTCGATTATCTATCATCTCTTATAGATGCATGCGTACGTATATTTGTTGTTAATCATTGTGTTTCTACTCATGTAGCCGGTCTCTGGATCTACATCAACCACCGGCAAGAGTAGGAAAGTCCGAGGGCCAAAAAGCCATTAGAGGGCCGTTTCATAATATCAGAATTCGACACCGACACTGGCAAACCATTAGGACCACATGCTCAGACATATGTCAATCAATGTGGGTTCATTGTAAGGGATAGGATCCCAGTTAGTGCTCATGAATGGAAGCAGAAGATATCCGCTCCTAATATTAGTTTTGTATCTGATCGTGACAAGAACCTAGCTTGGAGAGATATCACTCAGCATTTCACATTACAAGCAGATGATGCTTTGAAGGAGCTAGTGAGGGATTAGACAATGAAGAAGATGGCAACATTGTTCCAGAGTTGGAAGAAGACATTGTATAAAAAGTTTATCTTGAAGAATGAAACGCCGAATTTCAATGCTAAGGCGTTTGTCAAATTGGAGTCCCATTGGGATGACTTCATACAATACAAGACATCTCAAGAGAGTGAGTAACGTGTGATGAGGAATCAGCAGAATACCCGACAGAAGCAATACCATCATCGCATGGGATCAGGTGGTTATAGGAGTGCTATTCCTAAGTGGCAGAACCTAGAAGTAGAGATTACTGCCAAGGGAATCATACCTAAAACAATAGAGAAGAACTGGTCTCAACGCGTGAAGAATTGGTTCTACGCTCATGGGAGAAGCCTAGACCCAGACACTGGCAAGCTAATTTTCGGCCAAAAAATTGAGAGAGCAACACAGAGACTAGCTCGTGCTAGGGAAGAAGCTGATAGTGGTGTTTTCAAGCCCAACAGAGAAAAGGATGAATTGACATATGCCCTAGAGAATCCCAAACACGGTGGTCGAACAAGAGGCTATGGGGCGGTTCCGTGGCTACAAGCATTCCCAGCAGACAAGGATACCTACAGAAGCTACCAGAGAAAGAAGGATAAGGAGGCAGACCGAATTCGTGTATTGGAGCAATTTGTTAATGAGTCACGACAAGCATTGCTTGAATCACGTGAACGAGAAAAATCTCTTGAGGCAAGAATGCAGGAGGAGATCAAGAGGCAAGTGCAGCTCGCAATGAGTCAAATGCAATCGCAATCAACGCCGGGAGTCACCATTAGCCCCGTTGGTTAGATGAAAAGCAGTTGTGCTTCCACAGAGCTGCCAGTTATTCAAGGTGACGCTGGGTTGCTGAAAGGTCCTAATATGGCTAGAGAGGGGGGGGGGGGTAAATAGCCTATTTAAAAATCTACAAATCAACTAGAGCAATTTGATTAGTATGACAAATAGCGTAATGCAAACTTGCTCTAGCTCTACAAGAGTTGCAAGCCACCTATCCAACAATTCTAGTTGCAATGAATACTTAGGCACACAAACTTGCTATGTAATTACTCACTAAGAGCTCTCAACCTTGCTACTCTAAAGAGCTCAACTAGATGAATGTAAATAATAAAGCAAGCTCTCAATTCTAATTACACTAAAGAGCTTGTATCAACTAGTTTGCAAGAATCTAAATGAGTGAGTAGAGTGATTATACCGACGTGTAGGGGATGAACCAATCACAAGATGAATATATAGCCAATCACCGGGAGAATGCAAATGACAAGAGACAACCGATTTTTCTCCCGAGGTTCACGTGTTTGCCAACACGCTAGTCCCCATTGTGTCAACCAACACTTGGTGGTTCGGTGGCTAAGAGGTGTTTCACAAATCTCGTCCACACGATAGGACACCACAAGAACCGACCCACAAGTGAGGTAACTCAATGACACGAGCAATTTACTAGAGTTACCTTTCGGCACTCCGTCGGGGAAGGTACAACTCCCCTCACAATCACCGAAGGCGGCCACGAACAATCACCGACTCGTGCTGATCCTCCACCGCTGCTCCAACCATCTAGGTGGTGGCAACCACCAAGAGAAACAAGCGAAATCCGCAGCGCAACACGAATACCAAGTGCCACTAGATGCAATCACTCAAGCAATGCACTTAGATTCTCTCCCAATCTCACAATGATGATGGATCAATGATGGAGATGAGTGGGAGGACTTTGGCTAAGCTCACAAGGTTGCTATGTCAATAAAAATGTGCAAGAGTGTACCCTTGAGCCGGCCATGGGGCTATAAATAGAGCTCCAATCAAATAGAGCTGTTATACCCCTTCACTGGGCAAAACGCGCTCTGACCAGACGCTCCGGTCATACTGACCGGACGCTGGCCCTCAGCGTCCGGTCGCCCGATGGACGCCACGCGTCACTAGCTTCAAACGCTGTTCGTCAGATTTCAACGGCTACGAAGCTGACCGGACGCTCCGGCAAAACTGACCGGACGCTGAAGCCCCAGCGTCCGGTCGTTTCCAGTAAGCTCCCTAAGGCATATTTTTTCGACCGGACGCGTCCGGTCCACCTTGACTGGACACAGACTAGCGTCCGGTGCAATGCCCTTGGTACTGTGCAGACCCATCAGTTTGACCGGACGCAGAAACCAGCGTCCGGTGCAATCTCAGGTCCAGCGTCCGGTGCAACACCAAAACTGGCGACCTCTCTGCCAGCTCGACCGGACGTAGCCTTTCAGCGTCTGGTCGCTGAGTGACCCAGCGTCTGTTCAGTAAACCGACGCCAGCAACATTTCGACCAACTCTATTTTAACTCTAACTTCTTCACCCTTACTCAAATGTGCCAACCACTAAGAATTTGCATCCGACGCAATAGAAAATAGGCATTCTATTTTCCCAAAAGCGCCGAATCCCGCCGAGCTCCTTTGTAAATGCGCCAACACCACCAAGTGTATCACCTTGTGCACAAGTGTTAGCATATTTTCACAAACATTTTCAAGGGTGTTAGCACTCCACTAGATCCTAAATGCATATGCAATGAGTTAGAGCATCTAGTGGTACTTTGATAACCGCATTCTGATATGAGTTTCACTCCTTTTAATAGTACGGCTATCTATCCTAAATGTGATCACACTCACTAAGTGTCTTGATCACTAAAACAAAATGGCTCCTACATTTTATACCTTTGCCTTGAGCCTTTTGTTTTTCTCTTTCTTCTTTTCCAAGTTTAAGCATTTGACCATCACCATTGTCATGATCTTCGCCATTGCTTCATCACTTGGAGTAGTGCTACCTATCTCATAATCATCTTGATAAATTAGGTTAGCACTTAGGGTTTCATCAATTAACCAAAACCAAACTAGAGCTTTCAGTTGTGCTTCCCTGTTGATGACATTACCAAGCCTCTAACAACATGTGAGCTGCACATTCTAGATGGTAATAATGCATCAATCATGGTGGCTGTCGGGGTTGTATCTCCAATAGACCGAATGAAGACACCAAGAATCCATGGGTCAGTTATTCAACCTGGATATGCTAGCGTCTCGGTCGATAGAGTGCTCAAAGGTTACAGCAATGTTCCTCTTGACATTGAAGGCGGTGATGAGGAGAAGACACTAGGAGAAGCAGAGAAGACATTTATTCAATGGCGCAAACGCTTCATCATCATTCCTAGGGCGCCACCGCTTCCCCTACCTCACCCTAGGTACGAATAAAAGTGAATGAAATATTATTTTCCATTAATTTTATATTGGCTTCAAAAATAATTGATCCACAACTTGTTTTTGTAGCAGGGTCTCCCCCCAGCCTAGCCCAATCATTCATTCCCCATCTCATCACAGCGTCGCGGGGGGCGAGACGACTTCATCCCCACGACGATCTCCAACTCCTACACCAGCCCTATCGCCTCCACAACGATCTCCAACTCCTACACCGGCCCCACCACCTCCACAACGATCTCCAACGCCTCCACGCCGGACTCCAACACCGGCCTCATCGCCTCCACGCCGGTCTCCAACACCGCCCCCACCCCCTCCACAGCGACGCACTACAAAGACGTCTAAGGTCCCAGCGGCAAAGAAGACAAAAAAAGAGTTATTTCTCAAGAAATACTTTCTAAAAAGACTGATGAGCAAATAGCAGCTGAAGAAGACAAAAAAGTGAAAGATTTTTTTATAGATATCCAAAAGCAGAGACAAGCGAAGCTTAAGGAGAAGTCATACTTTTACATATCACGAGATCAGTTGAGGCAGAAGGTCGAAGCTCACAAAAAAAAGATGCTTGAAGTTCGTAAGCCTCCGCCACTATCAGACTATGACCGCTCCCTCGTGAAGTCACATGATGCACATAAGAAAAGAAAAAGAGCATCAGGGAAAGATGTCCCACAGCTCGGACAACAGAAGCAACCAATGCAAAATCTTGTTGTTACTAATGAATATGGTTCCAACATAGAAGTTTATCGACCAGACAACTCTGGAGAAGTGTCGGTTCAAGACCTTAATGCTTTTTTTGAACAAACTGGTTTAACCTTGGATCAAGTGACGGGCAAAGCTCCAATCCAGAACCTGGAAGTTGATACCTGGAAGACTTATAAATTTGGCAAAAGTCTATACAACCCTGCGGCTCTGAATGAATTGGGTACGTAAATATACTTGCTCAACAAGTGGTACATGCAGGCGTGTGGCAGGGGTGAGCAGTGGATCTTTGTTAGATTTAGAGACCATCATTACTTCCGTGGCGATGACATCTTACATATTAGTTTTGAAGAATTGCATCAACTATACCACTTGGACGCTCTGGACAAATCAATCATTAGCTCCTTTTGTTTGTAAGTGATTCTTACTTTTATTTAATAAACTCACTTCCATGCGTACGTGTATATAATTATCCTCATATGTAACTTATATTTATATACAGATTCCAGATGTCAGAGCTCCAAAGAATACAAGACACCAGTGTTGGCTTCATTGATCCTTATATCGTATTTAAAACTGATATTATTGTCAAGGAGCACTGGGTATCTGAAGCACAGACGAATATCATGAAGTTCTTCGTGAAGCAGCACGACAAGACAACAATACTTTTCCCATACAACTTTGAGTAAGTGTTAATAATAATGTAGTCTACACATTTTATGTAATATCAATACAACTTATATGCATGTACGTGTGTGTATAAACCAATGCAGGTTTTACTGGATACTCATTGTCATTGAGTTAAACTCAAGTCGGTTAGTAATTTTGGACTCATTGAGAAAAGAGCGAGCACTATACCAAGATATGATAGACATTATCCAGGGATAATTTCGATCTCTCGCGCACAACTATTATTGAATAGACTTTGCCATAATTTATTAACGATCGTACATTATTGGTCGCACAGGGTTTGGAAAGAGTTTATTCGGCAATACCGCAAGGATTGCAAGGCACCACTTAATGTAGTTGAAATACCAGTAAGTTGTACTATATATACTTCTCCACGTGTTTAATTACTATATCGTACTTCAATTTACGTGTGAGATGATGAGAATAATCTTCTTCTCGTACAGTGGTGTTTGCGGCAGCAACCAGGTAATAACTTGTGTGGATACTACGTTTGTGAATTTATCACTACACACATAAGAAGAACTCCTGAAGATGTCCTCAGAGTACGTATATATATCAATTTTTTATTTATTTTTAAATGAATATATATATATATATATATGTATTAATACTTTTCCTTTTATTTCAAATGCAAGACTGAATGGTTGAAACGAAGGGTCATGTAAAAAGACCATCTGAAAGCAGTTCAAGAGTCAATAGCAGGATATCTTCTAGAAAAAATGCTAAATCCCAACGGCGAGTTCTACTTTGATCCTAAGGAACTAATGATGTAAATTAAATGTTTATTGATATCGTTATTTTCGAGAACAAGATTATGAAAGTGTTGTATATATACGTATATATATCTATAATATATATAGTTTCATACTTTATTCGAATATAATAATGCTCGAGATGAGAATTAGATGTAATTATATGCGTGCGTGTATTTATATTAGCAGCGTAGAATACGTACATAAAAACATATTATATATTAAACAAATATGTGTAACTGAACTGAAAACAAATTAAACAAAAAAAAGAAAAATAAAAGGAACCTTTAGTCCTGGTTGGGGTTACCAACCAGGACTAAAGGGTGCGGCCACGTTTGCTCGGCTGGAGGCCCTTTAGTCCCGGTTGGTAACACCAACCGAGACTAAAGGTCCCTCTTTAGTCCCGGCTCGATGACCCGAGACTGAAGGTTCCACCTTTAGTCTCGGAATCGTTGTCCCGGCGCGGTAACCGGGACTAAAGGCTGTTACCGCCCGAGACAATAAGTCCATCCTGTAGTAGTGTTATAAGATTTTGGAAAGTATAGGAACCATCTCGTTTAGTTTTGAGTTCAGACTGCCTACCATGGGCTCACTAATAAATGTTCCGTGGTCACCAAGAATTGGCGGTGCACGCATGCCGCCACTGCACTGTCCGTGTCTTTCATACCGTGGCTGGAAGAAGCTGCGTGCGTACGCCGTCCATCGATGGATGATGGATCGATTTCCGTTCCGGCAGCCGTGCACGAGACTGCCGGCCCCTGCACGCGTGCTGTGCATCTGTCCATGGAGACCAGCAGTTTTTTAGCCTAGAGTACACAATATGCATGCACCGACACAACTCGTGATTCCTGAATCGTGATGGACCAGTGCGGCTGCAGGGTCACCACCACTCACCGAAATCCGCATTGCAGGCCTTGATGCAGTGTACTATTTATTAATAAGGCCTCGCTCACGTTAGGCGCGTTACTGGCTGCTTCATCACCACTGCATTTGCTAGACACCCTGCACTGCAATATATATCCCTGCCGCTTTAACTACTCTTCAAGGCAAGGAGGGGAGATATAGATCAGGCCTGTTGTACCGGCCTGTACGTCGTCGTAGTAGCTACCTTCTTCTTGTTCCGGCCAGGCTTCGATCGCGGCGAGAGGAGACGATCGATCGAGCGAATGGCCGCCGGCGGCGAGAGTGGTCCGGCGGCGGCGTCGGCCCCGTTGCTGAGGAGGAGGCAGTGCTACGAGGGGTGCCCCGGGTGTCGGCTGGACGAGGCGAACAAGACCAACACCGGCGTCCCCTACCTCAATTTCTTCTACATCTGGGTCGTCTGCCTCGCCGCCGGTATGTACGATTACGAAGATGAGCCTTCCCTAAGTTAATTAATTTCTTGGTTGCTTCGTTTTCGTAAGCGCGTGCTGCACTGCGGCTATGGCGTTACGTTACTAGCTCCTGCATGCAGCTTTTGTTTGCGTAGGAGTATATTTTATTATATTGATTATACTAGTGCTTGAAGATATAGCTAGAGACGGTTTAATATAATAATTGATATATTCGCCGGTGATGATGCCTGCGTGCACCGTACCGTCGCACCGATGACTCTGCTAGAGCGAGTTAGCAATTTTAGGCGGGGGCCGGTCTCTTTTTTTTTCCTTTCTGATTCTGAAAGGCAACATCATTGAGCTGCTTCTGTATCACGAAATATTTTTTTTACAAATATTTGAGACATTAATAGAAATCTGAAGAAACGCCATCTACTAGCGGAGCGCCCAAATTAAGAAAAGTAATAATGTGGCAACTGTTTTCCCAAAGGGGAGGAAGAGGAATTAACCGCGAGCGCGCTGCCAATGCCAGGTCCATGTGCCGACAAAAGTTGGAGGTCGCGGTGGCTGCTCGTGGCCGGATGCCCGCGTGGCTCCATCCCTCGCCAACCTAAAATATTTTCACAACGACCAGCGCGAGGACGTCCGGCGCGAGGACGCGCCTGGATGCCCATACCCGCCCCGCCTGTTGTGCCCGTTATGTCTACTCCGCATGTTTCTCTTTTAAAAAAAGCCTGCCCCGCATACAATTGTTGTCCGCATGCAACTCTGCGTTGCATGCTAGTGCGCCTAAGCATGCAGTTATGATCCTTATGCCAGCTGATTATCACCTCATGCCTGTTGATACCCCACCTCGTGCCTACTGATGCGCATGTAGGTGGGGACCGCTACGTAGGCAGAGACCGCATCTGGTTGTACTCGCTTCCTATGCCTGCTAATGTTGTAACATGAAAGCACTTCTGCAACACACCGTCTGAAACAGATGAAACATTTACAAATATACGTTTGCAACATATGTGTATAGCAACTACAACATCCAGATAAACACATTTGCAACATACGTCTGAAACAGATAAAACATTTTGAATAGACGCTTGCAATATATGTCTGAAACATATGCAACATTGAAACATATGCAACATTCAGATGAAACACTTGTAATATAGGTCTAAAACAGGTGAAACATTTGGAACATACTTGCAACATACATGTATAGCCACTGCAACATATGCAATATTCAGATAAAACACTTGCAACATACGTTTGAAACAACTAAAACATTTGAAACATACACTTGCAACATACGTATATAGCCATTGCAACATATGCAACACCAGATCTAATTTTACAATATCTAGATAAAACATAGGCAACATACATCTGAAACGCATGAAATATACGGTTGCAACATGTGCTCATCTACTTGCTGTCGTCCAATAGAGGCTAGTTGACGCGGCGTGGGGGAGCGCAACGTGAGGCACAAGCGGGGGTGTGAGGCGCGAGGCTCATACGGTGCGAGGCACGGGCGGGGTGCGCGGCGCGAGGCGGGTCTAGTGCGACCGTGCGAGGCGCGAGGTGCAGGAGTGCATGGCGCGAGGCGGGGAGGCGCAGGGGGCACGAGGCGGTTCTGTGCGACCTTGCGAGGCCCAAGTTTTTTTAGAAAAGCACGAGTTGTGAGGTGCAAGGGCGCAACGAGCGAGGCGGGAGGCGGGTCCGTCCTATCTGGACGGATGGACGTCTTGATAGCAACATTACTGAAATATTTTCGAACAAAATAAGAGAAAGTGTAATAGACACATGTATCTTTAATTTAACTTCCTATATTCTATTGAAATCTGATTCTATTACTCATTTTATTTTTGGGAAAACGGTGTTTTTGCCCCTGTCCGAAAGCTCAATTGTGATTTTACCCTTATTTTTTCAACTTATAATTTTACCCATGTTATTTTGAAACGAAGGAGCCGTTTGCCCCTGGTTTGGATGTCCGTTATTTAGGGGCTGATTAAACGATTAAAAAAATAAAACACATAAAATCAAATGCGAAATGACTGAAATGCCCCTTCCTCTTCATTCATATCCGCTCGTTCTCTTCGCTGCTATCTGCTCGCGACAGTGAGTCCGGGTGGCAACGGCGGTGTCCCTGGCTTCTCTTCCCCGACGCAGACAGGTGAGGCCTCCCCGGCGCGGGATCTGGCGAAGTCCCTCCCCAGCGTGGATCTGGCGAAGCCCCTCCCGACGCAGGCAGGCAAGCCCTTCCCGGCACGGATCCGGTGCAGGCAAGCGA
>NW_027096459.1:0-60000 GCF_019320115.1 Miscanthus floridulus | reverse complement strand
GCCCTGGAGGTCGAGGGGGTCCAGTTAGGAAGCTCCCTCGGGAGCCGCCTAATTGTGTTGAGCGGCCAAGTGCACGAGCGACTTCGAGGGGCGCTGCACACGAGCGTTAAGCATGCCCTGGCTATCATCGCCTTGCACTACATCGATGTCAACCTCAAGGCTATCAGCGATGGCTACGTCCTACCTGATGATGATGGGGAGGCGGACAAGGAGGTGGCGAAGTAGATGGAGGCGGCCAAGGACCCCGGCACGGCATTGGCCAAGCTGTTCGAAGAGGAGGTGGTCCCTCCTACGCCATCCGCCGATGATGGAGGCCCTGAGGCTTGACCTAGGCCCAAGAGGCCATGTAATTAAATTAGGGATTATGTTACCCTATCATAACGCTGATGGCCATCGAGGCCTTTTTTAAAGTAATCGTGCGTCTACGCTTTTTTAATCGTTTTTCATTGTGTTTTCGAGGCTCTTCCCTCTGTCTCGTTTCTGAGGTGGTCGTGCACCGAGGGGGCCTTGTTGGTTGTCAGTGCCCGAGCAGGCTCAGGACAAACTAAGGCCTCTCTATCCTGCCAAGGCATTGCTGAGGGTAGTTCCAAACTGCCCCCGCGCCATCGAGAGGCGGAACTTTCAGCCTGCTGTACTGTGGCGGTCTCGAGGAGGTCTCGGAGCTCACCATGGACCCATTGCCCCACCGAGGTAGAAGGCTCGGGCATCACCCAGAGTAGCATCACTGCTGCCGCGATGTTCTAGCTAGCGCAATTGAAGATAGGGGGTTGCTCGCCCCCTTCGTTGTTGTTGATGCGATGGTTGACGTCGCGAGCCCTCCGCCGGGCTGCTCTGCCATCACCGTGACCCCGCTCCTCTTGCTCGAGAGTGTCTTGGAGCTGCTGCAGAAGGAGTCGGTCTTGTTCGACCTTGGCCTAAAGCTCACGGAGCTGCTCCAGGTCCAGGCATCAAAGTTCCTCAGGGGCAAGGTTCTCGTTCCGCACTGCTCGAGGCTCGATGTGTGGAGGTGTGGCGCCACCTGCCCCCTCGTGGGGTAGGGAGTGATTGCCTGCCCCTTCATCCTCATCGCCCTCACTTGGCATCCTAAGCTCGATGTTTAAGCACTCACGAGTGGGATCGTAAGTGCCTTCGTCATTGGAGTTGGAGTAGCCAAAGCAGTAGTCGCTTGTGGCCATGAAGCGGTGCATGGCTTCAGGGTCGCGAAGCCCAGAGAAGTCCACTCTGGCCCACGCCTCATCCTCCTCTGAGGAGTCAGCGTGGGTGTGGGTCAGGGTTGTGGCGATGAGGTCGAGGGCAAAATGTTGGTAGGTGGCGGTGGCATTACCCAACCCAAAGGGGTATGGGGACGATGTTGTCATCGGGCTCCACTCCACCAAAGCCGACTCCTTAGGAGGTGGTGGGGTAGAGCTTGATGACGGGGCGTCACTGCGCACCACCGATGTCTTTCCCTTGTCCAGGCTTAAGCTACACAGGTCCCCAACCAAGGACTCTATACCAACAGCTGGGCATGGGATACCGGCGGAGCGCGGTGCGTCACCCTGAGCATGCGCGGTGTCGGGGTGGTCCTGCTCGCATCGTGCCTGGCGAGCGCGACGAGAGCGGTGGCCTGGGCGCCGCCTGCGCCTAGGCTGCTGGTGCGTGATGTTATCATCGGTCGATGGGGTTTTGGGTGGGAGGAGTACCATATCATACTCATGTCCTAGAGACATGAACTCTAGGCTCCCAAACCAGATCACCGTGCCGTGACATAGTGGTCGCATGGGGTCTGCCATCCAGAACTTGTTGGGATGACTAAGCTAACACGCAGTAGCGCCCCTACCTAGCGCACCAATTGTTGGTGTTTTGGGTCTGGCGGATCCTCAACCGACTAGTGAAAGTGTACTATGTGTCCCTAATCTCGGATGGTGATGCAAAGAGACATAAGGTTTATACTAGTTCAGGCAATAGGTGCCCTACGTCCAGTCTGAGAGAGCGATCTTGTATTCCTTGCACCGAGGTGCTTGTAGTAGGGGCTTACAAGCTGAGCGAGAGAGGAAGCTAGTCCCAGGTCTCTACGTGGAGTGGCATGGGTTGCTTGAGATGTTGATCTCTTGTAGTGAGGAAGCATGTGTGTTACAGAGCGTTGTGCGTTGCTTGCCCATGTGTGTTTTCTTTTGTCCATCCCTAGAAACGGCCCTGGTCACTCCCTTTTATAGTTGAAGGGAGGCACGGGGGCGGTAAATGGATTTGCTATGTGGCATTTTGTGAGCAGAGGCGGCATGTCTGAGCCATGTAGCTCGTCACTATGGTGGTATGGTCGGTGGAGCGGCCTTGTCCTCGATGCACTGGAGCGACATGCCGGTCATGCCTGATCCTGTGCGACATGGGAGCTCCTGTGGCTTGGCGCAGGGTATGGTGCATACTGTAGATGACGTGCTAGTCGCTGTATGTTGACAACGTAGAGAGCTGAGGCCTAGTCAGTGCAGAGGCTGAACCATTGTGGGGGGCTTGGCGGGTGCGAGTCCTGAGGCTACAGAGACCTCGAAGCGAATAGCCGAGGCTCGGAGGGAGCAGCTGGTCTTTGTACGTCGATTCTGAGGCTACAGGGACAGGACATGACTCTCCATGCCGCGCTGTCCTTGGAGCAGGGGTTAGGCAACACAGTGCAGCATGAGCGTCAGTTGTGGGCACAGTGCCGAGCACAGTGGCCAGTAACCCCTGCCTCATCCTGTCCCGAACGGCATGGCGTCGATGTGACTCACGTCTCATTGGCCACTCCACTGTATCGAGCCGTCATTCGGTTGATGTCATGGGAGTGGTTGAATGCGGTAGTTGGACATGACGTCCTGTCAGAGAAGTCAGTCAAGGCAGAGGCGATGGGGTTGTTGCCGAGCCAGCCTCGAGCGAGTTAGAGAATTGGTACCTCATCTGAGGCCTTACAGGTGGGGGCCTCGAGTGAGTCAGAGAATCGGTACCTCATCCAAGGCCTTACGTGTGGGGCCTCGAGCGAGTCGGAGAATTGGTACCTCATCTGAGGCCTTACGTGCGGGTCCTCGAGCGAGTCAGAGAATCGGTACCTCGTCTGAGGCCTTACATGCGGGGCCTCGTGGTGGTCGAAGAATCGGTACCTTGTCCGAGGCCTCGTGGTTTCATTTTGGGACGAGCCCGCTTTGGGTGAGTCCGGATATTGTTCGAGGTGGGCAGGGCGGTCCAGCCGAGCCTCGGATGAGGTGGGGGTTTGCCGGTGGTTGTCTCTTAGCTTCGATTTTTACAAGGTCTAAGCAATTTTTCGGTTCTTGCTTAGGGGACCCCTTTTTATGGTACCCGACAATGCCGATATGCAGAATGGATATCGAATGTTGTTTCTATGTATAAGAAAAATGGGAAGTTAAGAGTTTGCATCGATTTTAGAGATCTGAACAAGGCTACACCCATAGATGGTTATCCGATGCTGATAGCCGATATGTTGGTAGATGCAGCAGCCGAGTATAAGGTTATTAGTTTTATGGACAACAATGTAGGATACAATCAAATTTTAATGGCTGAGGAAGACATAGCAAAAATAGCTTTTAGGTGCCCTGATGCAATCGGTTTATATGAATGGGTTGTGATGACATTTGGTTTGAAGAATGCCGGTGCAACTTATCAGAGGGCGATGAATTATATTTTTCATAAGTTGATCGGTAGGGTTGTTGAAATCTACATTGATGATGTGATGGTAAAATCTAAAGGGTACAAGGAACATCTAGCTGATTTGTGGGAGACTTTGGAGTACACAAAAAAACATGGTTTAAAGATGAATCCCAATAAGTGTGCCTTTAGAGTATCAGCTGGACAATTTTTGGATTTTATGGTCCATGAGAGGAATCGAGATTGGTCAAAAAAGTATGAAAGCAATTGATGAGGCAGTGCCCCCGACTACTAAAACAGAATTACAATCTTTGCTTGGTAAGATTAATTTTATTAGGAGGTTTATTTCAAATTTGTAAGAAAAGGTTATGCTATTTTCTCCCTTGTTGAAGTTGAAGAATGATCAAGAGTTTAAATGGAGTGATGTGCAACAAAAGGCGTTTGAGGAGATAAAAAAATATAAGAAATGTCCACCTATGCTAGTCCCTCCTTAGCAAGGTAAACCTTTTAAGTTGTACGTATCGGCCAATGACCAAACGATTGGATCGGCCTTAATGCAAGAGTTTGAAGGAAAAGAATGAGTTGTTTTCTATCTAAGCAGAAGGCTTTTGGATCTTGAAACAAGATATTCTCCTATTGAAAAGTTGTGCTTGTGCTTATATTTCTCTTGCACTAAGTTGCGACATTAGTTGTTATCGGCTGAGTGTACAGTTGTTCCAAAGGTTGATGTGATCAAGCTAATGCTATCAATGCCGATATTAAATGGGAGAATGGGGAAGTGGATTCTCACATTGTCAGAATTTGACTTGAGGTACGAATCGGCTAAAGCAGTCAAAGGGCAAGTAATGGACAATTTTGTCACTCAGCACCACAAACCGAGTATTGGCTATGTGGAGCTGATACCTTGGACGCTATTCTTTGATGGGTCATCATGCAAGTAAGGTGGTGGCATTGGTATTATTATTGTTTGACCTCGGGCGGCAAGTTTTGAGTTTGCTTTTCTAACTAAACCAATGACTACCAACAATCAAGCAGAATATAAAGCTATTCTTAAGGGACTTTAACTTCTTTAGGAAGTAAAGGCCGAGTCAATTAAAGTATTTGGAGATTCACAGTTAATTATTAATCATTTGATCGGCTTATATGAATGTAAAGATGTTATTTTGAGGGGATACTATGATGAATGATAGAGGTTACTCAAGGAGTTTCCTCATATTTCTCTTCAGCATATTCCGAGAGCACAAAATCAAGAAGCTAATCGGTTGGCTCAAAGTGTGTCAGGTTATCGAGTGTTTCAAGAGATTTTAAGTAGTGAAACCATGACTAATGATTAGAGAGTGGAAATAGCCAATTACCTTAAGAATCCATCATAGAAGGTTACCAGGAAGCTATGATATAAATCGGCTAAGTATGTTTTGCTAGATGATCAGCTATATTACAAGACAGTCGATGGGGTGTTGCTTAAATGCTTAAATCAAGAAGAAGCTAAAATATTGATGGGTGAAGTACATGAAGGGATATGTGGAGCTCATCAATCGGCTTATAAGATGAAATGGATTATTCGTAGGGCTAGATATTTCTGGCCAACAATACTAGAAGATTATTTTGAATATTATAAGGGATGTCAGGATTATCAACGTTTTGGTAATATTCAGAAATCACCCGCATTGGCTATGAATCCAATAATCAAACCATGACCATTTTGAGGTTGGGGAATTGATTTAATTGGCCAGATTTTTCCGTCTTCAAGTAAAGGATATAAGTTTATATTGGTAGCAACATATTACTTCACTAAGTGGGTTGAGGCAATTCCTTTGAAGACGGTAACCTCAAAGAACATGGTTGATTTTATCAAAGAGCATATTGTGTATCATTTTGGGATTCATCAAGCCATCACTGCTGATCAGGGGACAATGTTCACATCAGAAGAGTTTAGAGATTTTGCTGCTAGTATGGGAATTAAGTTATTAAATTCTTCTCCCTACTATGCTCAGGCTAATGGCTAGATAAAGGCATCCAATCAAATTATGATTAAGTTGATCAAGAAAAAGATCGATGAACAGCCAATGAAGTGGTATTCAACGCTTAATGAGATATTATGGGCATATAGGATGGCCTATCATAGATCGATTAAAGCATCACCTTATGAACTTGTGTATGGTCATAATGTGGTCCTTCCTTGGAAGATTCAAACTGGATCGAGGCATGTCACATTACAAAATGATTTGTTAGCCTAAGTTTACAAAACTCTTATGATGGATGACTTAGAAGACTTAAGTTGTCATCGGCTGCGTGCTCTTGAGGATATCAAAGCCAATAAGCTAAGGATTGCAAAGTATTACAATAAGAAGGTCAAGAGCAAACAATTTTCTGAAGGAGACCTAGTCTGGAAGGTGAAATTGCCGATCAGGTCAAGAGATAGCAAGTTCGGTAAATGGTCACCTAATTGGGAAGGACCTTATCGGATTAAACGTTGTGCGCCTAGCAATGCTTATATTTTGGAAATGCTAAGGGGAAAAGAGGAGTTTGATAGAGCAATCAATGGAAAATATCTAAAGAAATATTATCCTAGCATTTGGATTACTACTTGATAGCCGATTTGTTCAGTCATCGACTCTAATAGCCGGTACCAGAAGGGTATCGCCTCTAGTTCAAAACTAGACCCGAAGGGGAAAAAGCCGATACGATATGTATCGCCTATAGAGCAAAGACAAGTATAGACAAATTGGTACATGGAGCATGAGTACAGGGCAAAAGAGAATTCACTTAAGATGAAGAGATTGTTTGCTAGCTTCTCCTATCACAAACTAAAGGCCAGGAAACACTTTGTCCACTATGTCTTCGGCCTAGGAAGCGAGGGCTACCAAGTTAGCGGTGTTGAAGAAATCCTTGACCAAGAACTCATGGTCCTCAGGTTGTTCGGTGGCAGGGAAACCATGGGGAAGAAGTCGAAGCTCATGGCCAGAGCGAGCTTGCGTAACAGCTAATGCCATGGTAGCACCATGATGAACACCATGAAGGGCAACCTCTCTAATGTGGTTTGGGACATCATATAGGCGAACCACCGGCATGGCACCCCTGGTGTTGATGAATCCTGCCGCATACTCTACAGCTGATCAAAGGATTTCCAACTGGGCTGATAGGTCTGAAAATATTCAAGGGAAGGATAATAAAG
Source organism: Miscanthus floridulus (assembly GCF_019320115.1). NCBI lineage: Eukaryota > Viridiplantae > Streptophyta > Magnoliopsida > Poales > Poaceae > Miscanthus > Miscanthus floridulus. The sequence goes on along the minus strand of NW_027096459.1, from coordinate 53,216 downwards.
ATCTTGAAGACAACTAAGAAAAATATAAAATTATGATAGACATCTCACCCATGATTCTGGCCTTGGCCTCGGCCAACCTCGCTTGAGTGGAGTTGGCCCTATGTTCCGAGACGGTGAGAGCGTCCTACAGCATGTTCAGATGAAGGGCCATCCACCCAAGATCATGGGTTGCATACTCCTAATAACGAAGACGCTGGCGTGGTGGCACAGATTCATCAAGGGCCTTATTAGCAGACCTCTTGACGTTTTCCATGCCTTCGAGCCTATTGAAAAGCAAATCGCACCAAAGACATAGAAGGTTTGGAACGAAGCAGGTTGTTTTTCGATCCACATCCATGGCCCATATATATAGCCCGGGAGGTGAGAAGATAGGCTTCGTTGGGGTTATGGAATTGAAGTTAGTTATGGAAACGGATCAACACTCTAGAAATTCAGGGAACGAATCATGAAAAAACAATGGATCCGGACTTATTGCTTCCCATAGTTACAAGATACTATGGGATTGATATAAATGTTTACATTAACAGATGATCAACCCATTAAGACTTCTTTGGATTGAAGGGAGTTCGGATCCCTATGAGGCCAAAGGTCATCATGGACCGAGTCATATCAGCCCGCTGGGAGAGAGAAGGCCGCCTGCTAAAAAGATGTCCATATATCCACCCAATTTCTCGGTGGCTAGGAAACCATGGGAAAGAAGTCTGTGGTTTCTCCAGCATTTGAGAGAGTGAATAAGGGAAAGGTGTCCACACATTTTAACCCTTGCAAACACTAGAATAGCTCTGCGATTAGGGTGAGAAAACTCAAGTGATGTCACAAGAATTCTTCAAACCGTAGCAGCTGATCCTCTTGCTTGACAAGACGCTGAAATGAGCGACACAGTCACCCTATGCATAAGAATTCTTCTAACCACTCAAGACTTTCATAGCAAGAAATTAGACTATAGAAGGTCTGGCAAAGCCAAGGGCACTCAAGGAGGCAAGCGAAAAAGAAACATAACTGAGTTGTTAGGTTCCTCTCGCCAGAGTCAGATAGACATTTATAGTCGGTCTAAAAAGGTGGATCCAAGCATTCATGATGCAATAATGCTCTCGTGAAGCTTTGAGGTATGGGCTCATAAGCAGGCAAGGACATTGGTGAAGGTGACGGACAGTAGGCCCTAGATCAAGATTCTCTACCCGTGACTACGGATCCATCGAGGGTACAGACGTGGTAATTTTGGAATAAAATTACTTTTATCCTAAAATTAGGGGCATATGTTTACACCAAAATTTGGGAAGAAGAACGTGAGAACTCGAAGCTTCCAAGATTGTGTGATCAAGAAATCAATTGCATAAAGATCGATATCAGCTGGTTTAGATATGGTACTAGGATTGGCTCTCTTTGGACGACGTCAGCAGATAACATCAATAAGTACGGTTGGCGTCGAGAGAAACATGTCGGACTCTATAAAAAGAGAAAGATTAGGGTCCAAGATTTCTTAAGTTAGGAATGTTTTTTCTTATACTAAAAATTATAATGAGTCGTACTTGAATATGATTCATATTCAGGTTTCGAGTATAAATATTGGACCCCGACTATTGTAAAAGGACATCTAATCAATAAATACTAATTATTTTTTTTGGCTTCACGCCAACCCTTAGGAGTAGGAGTAGTGTAGATCTCGATGAGTTCTTCAACAAGTAAGGCTGCATCGGTTCGGCCGACCTCCAGCATGTCTGTAGTACCGTCATGACTTATACGTCTATTTGTAAGGCTGCATCGGTCCAGACGACCTCTTACGAGCTCTAGTATAAGCTAGTTATCGATCATTATCTAGTTCAAGTACGGCTACATCGGTTAAGTTCGACCTCCACTGCTCAAATCAGATGAAGGTCAGGTTATTGCCTCTACCTAAGGGTGGTATCCTTTGGGTAGATTCATTAAGTTACCGATTTTGCTGATGTTCTTACTGTCATTAGTTTCAGCAATATCAACCTGCCCAATCGAAATCGATCTAGATCGGCCTCATATCCTTTTAGTCCATCGTTTATTCTGTCACATTACGATGATTCTTACTTTAAACGATGGACTCTGTTTTATTGGTTGTTCTACTTTGATCTTGATCATGCGTAGTACGTGATTAAGGCTTGTCTGATCTTGAGAAGGTTTACTAGCTAGTTGAATCTGATCTATAGCTCGCTAATATGGATGTTACGATCTGGTCGATCCTCACTGTTAGTACTTTAGATCAAAGTATGCTAGTTGATTGATTTGCTTTCGACCAGGCGTGATCTTAGTTGTTTGCTATGCCTGCATCGGCTAAATAGCCGATCGCCCGCACTCTAACACTCATAGCATGTTTTTATGATCCTATTAAATGTGAATAGATCTGTTTACTTTAAAGGTTTGATCTGTTATCTTTATTATGGCTGTCATCGATCCGGTCAAACTCCACTATTAAAGATAATAGGCTAGATTTGATGAGTTTATAAATTTATTTGTATTAAATAGTCGATTGTTCTCATGCTATGATCAATTTTCTACCAGAATCGCTATTTCAGCCGATTTGCCTGTGCTTTCACACATGTAGCATGTCTTTCAGAAACCTGTCAATGTATAGATGGTTTTATGGATTCTTTGATTTTAGTTTGTTGTTATCATCATAGCTGTATCGATCTGGTCGAACCTCACTGTTGATAGTAGCAAAATAGACTCAGAGCGTTTGTAGATACATTTGTACTAGACAGTCAATTTTATTTGCATGTTATATCCTTTCTCGTTAAACTCATCGGCTCAATGCTTTACACCTGTTATCCTTATCTAGCTGATGATGTTATTTATATCTGGGTGCAATCACGCTCATTACTGTAAAATCAATCATGACCCGCGAGCTTTACACCCCCTAACAATCGATTTCTTCTCGTATCGGCTATTTAGTCGATTTTTCCGTCTAGCTGCTTCCGAAGTGGCACACTTGGAATTGTCTGGGCAAAACCGGCATGTTCCACCTTAAATTACTGATAAACTTTCTCTCCGTATCAATTGCAGGTCAAATTGACTGGCATGTCCTCGAAAAATTCGCAGGGTCGACTGGTCCTATGTTGAAGCCAAGTGGATCTCCAGCCTTGCTCCATCAAGCAGATTCTTCTGGCTTGTTGCGTGTTGACACATTTTTGTGCCGACAGACTGCTAATAAAATACATACATAAGGATTCACTACTAGTAATGCTTTTTGCAAAAAGAGAACCCAACAAATCATAAAGCTTATCATATCCTTTGGAGTCGGAAAATTATTCCCACTAGTCGAGTAAGTCTTGCGAGTACATTGTGTACTCAGGGTTTATTTACCCCTGTTGTAGGTACAGCTCGAGGAGTGACTGTTGTGTGGATGATTCTTCTAGTGGACACAGACGGATCCTTATATCTTATCGTTAGATGTTTATTTCAATTCCAATGTTTAAATTCCGCACTCTGAACTTGATATTGTAATAATGTATTTCCGATAACTCTTGTTATATGAAATAGACTAAGTATTGTAAGCTCGTACTTATTATTGGATCATGGGTGAAAAACGTGGATTGTTCGAGTCCTCTCTTGAGATGTGCTCAATGGAACCGTCCGATGTAGCTAATTTTCGGAATGCTTATTGCTTAGTATCTAGTGGAAGACGAGCGCCTCCAAAAATGTGTTATTTTGGACGGTTCTACCACAACTGGCTTGTAATTTCTTTGTTTTTTAGGACCTTTGTGCTTTTAGCTTGGAACAACTGTTTTCTGTATCCTTTGTCAATGTATCTGTATTTGTACGAGTCCCTGTATGGTATCCTTAACTATCAATACAGGTACGTTGGATAAAAAAAAGCATCAATTCATTAACCACCAGATAGAACTCCTGGAACGAGTTCACGAGAACAAAAGGAAAAAGGAATGTGTTAAACATTTTCAGCTATCATTTTTCTAAAACTTGGAACACACATGTGCAATTAAATGGAAAATGGTTATGCTGGAGTAGTACTAGTGATCTAGCTGCCATATTCCCGAAAGGAAGGAGGAACGTGGTTTTGCAATTCTCCAAGAGTATTTTATTTTTTTTCTCCTTAAATCATATAGCTTTGCAATTCTCCTAAAGGTATTCGGAGAAAAAAATAAGATCATCTCTAAGAGACTCTAATAAATAGCTTCCAAAAAATCAAATTTGATCCCACAATAATTTTTGCTCTTTTTTTTCTCACGGGACTTCACAGGTTCGCGAACCCTTTTTGACGCCGCGACTTGCCTGCCGCCGTCGCCAACTCCCAGCATTTGCAAGTCGCGGCCATTGCCAGCGGCGTGACCACGGCGAGTGGCGTGGGCATGGGGCTCAGCACCGGCGACGTTCGGCACACGGGGCACGTCGGGTGGTGGCGGAGCCACGGGTTGGCGCACTCCCGGTGGAACTCGGGCAGATGGAGCAGCACGTGCACGTGGTGCACGTGGTGCCCTTCTTGGCCGCGGCCTTGTTGGCCTCCTTCCTGGCCTCGCCGTACACCATCTCCGGGACGACGGAGCAGCCTCCCCCGCCGCTGCGTCGACGGGCGCTCAGGTGCAGAAGTAGGAGGCGAGCGTGATGGTGGTGATGAGCAGGAGGATGCCGATGGAGACGCTGACTTGAAACCCTTTCGGACGCCGCGACAGCGCGGGAAATAGCGGATACGCGCGACTACGGTCCGCACATTTTTACGTAGGATGGGGTCGGTTTGCCAAGTGCCAAAAGATGGAAAAGGGATATGGTGTACTCTTGAAGACGAGTTTTTCTCCTTTTTCCTTAAAAAATATGGATAGGAAAAAGATATGGGGTACTCTTGAAGATGCTCTAAGCTAGTGATCCATCCTTCCTCAAAAGTACAATTTTAGAACAGTGCTTAGTCAAGTTATCTTAAATTTAACTAAATTTATATAAAAAAACATAGTAATACTTATCTAATAGAATATATTTTCATAATATGACTATTTTGCATTTTCATTGCCCATACTATCTTCTATAAACTCAATCAAACTTTTTTAGTTGCTTTCACTCTAACCAAACTTAGAATTGTATTCTTGGTGGGACGGATGCAGTACTTCCGTTAGAAACTACTCTCTCCATCCCATCCCATGATAATAGTCATTATAGCTTTCTATGGTTACCCTAAATTATTTGTTATTCTCGCTTTTCAATGTACATTTATCTTTTCTCAATTTTCTTAATCTATCTCCTTGTTTCTATTATATTACATTTTTTACTTCTTAATTTTCATGCCCAGAGCTAAAATGATGGGATGCAGAGAGTTTTACTTCTTATTTTTCGTACATGGAGCAAAAATAAAAGTAACATCCTCCTTTTTTTACCTAGTTAAAATAACAAGTATGAAAATTCTTTGGTCAGGGCGGCGGATGGTCCGGATGGTCATGTGTCGTGGACTAGCTGCAACACCAACCCAACTACCCAACAACGTCTCTAACCATATCTTGCTGGCGGCAGTCGTGGCGCCCTACCCCCTCTCCCACCGATGGTGGCGGCGGCGGGCACCCTCCCCCGTGTGGATCCAGATCCAGTTCTCATGGCGCCTCAACGGCCTGTGGCAGGGCGCAGAGAGCGTGATGCGCGCGCTCGACAACATCTCATCCCCCTAGCCGGTCACTCCGTGCCACTAGCGAGTTCTACACCGACGAACTTCAAATGCCGATGAGCCTCTATTTCTCCCAAGCAGTAAAGAGATGTTACGCTAAAAGTGCATGTTGCAAGTGTACATTTCAAATGTTTCAGAGGTATGTTATGATTGTTTCATGCGGATGTTGCAAAAGTAGATCGAGATGTTGCATATGTTGCGATAGTTGTACATGTATGTTGCAAGCTTTTGTTCTCTACGTTTCATCTATTTTTTCAACGTATGTTGCAAGTGTGTTTATCTAAATGTTGCATACGTTTCACACATATGTTGCAAGTGTTTTATCTGGATGTTGCGTATATTTTGCTATGTTTTTTCAAGTGTTTTTCTAGGTGCTTTTGCAAGTGTTTCATAAGCATGTTTCAAGTGTTTCATCTATCTTCAGACGTATGTTGCAAATGTTGCATCTTGATATTTTTAGAGTAGATCGGGTGATGCATATGGGGATGCGCATGGGAAGCGTGAGGGGGCACGAGCGGTCCCCGCGCGCAATTTGGCGGCGCAGGCGACGTCCGGGAGGCATGGGAGACGCCTGGGGGCACGCTGGTGGAGCGCGAGCGAGTGTGGCACGCACGGAGTGCAACGCGAGCGTCCGGACAGACGTCCAGGCGCTAGTACTTTCATAAGAAGTAACATGGGACAACAAAGAGAGTATTCCCCGTCACATAATAAGTGTCATTTTCGCTTTACGAGAAATCAAATGTTTTTAACTTTAACTAAATATATATAAGAAAATATTAATATTTATAATATATAATTTGTATGATTAGATAGATCATTGAATCTATTTTTATAATAAATTTATTTAAGATACAAATGTTGCTTTTTTTTACAATCATACTTAAACTTAAGAAAGTTTGATTGGCACAAATATCACAGCGACGCTTATTTTGAGACTAAGGCAGTAGGCTGGGACTCCCGACAACTATATTGTCAGGGTTCTGAACCTAAACATAGTCAGATGTACAGCTGAAATCTATTGCTATTTCCCGCCTTTGCTATGAACAATAGCAACACTGCAGCCATGTAGCTGTCCCCGAAGCGTACGTGGATTACAGCCATTTATTCAACACAGTCACTTCTCTTCGTCAACAGAAGAATCAGGGATCAAGCACAAGCTCGTGATACAAAAATTGTTCAGAACTATACGTATTACAAAGTAACATCAGGACCTGGACAACAATAGTTTGGACGTCAGTATATATGTACTAATGTACCATGAAAGGACAAGCTCTACGTATCTCCCTTCTGCGTCTTTCTGACCTTCTCCATGGCATCCTCAAATGATTTCTGCACACAGTAAGAAATGCACCCATTTATTTCACTGCATCGAGCATAGTATGCAACAATAGAGTGCAAGATCATACACTATCGCGCAACAGTTACATGTACAGATTGTCTTTCCATATAAATCTTGCTTTTCTAATCACTCAATTATTTCAAGGCTTACCAAGTTACCAATCTAACTGCTTATTCCACGTGTCAGAACTCAGAACCGGAATATCAGTACACTGTTGATAGAGGGTTTTATTGTCAGTACATCTACAAGGAATTTTTATTTTATTTTATTTTTCAGGATCTACGGTTAATATAGTCATCATATTTAATATTCGCATTTAGTGATAGGTAAATTCTAGCTCTTATAATCATAAGCGCACCACAATTTGCAATATCTTGATGATTGCCATAAAGTCTCCTCAAGTTAAGCCCCTTAAATAGGTAACCATGCTGATGCAATCTCAAGTACTCCTCAAGTTAGGACTTTGTGCAGACTACATAGTACCTAAAGTCCACCACTCAGCATATGCAAAAAAGAAAAGAGGGCTATCAATTATAATAGTATACTACAATGAGAAATTGGCGTCAAATCTAAAAAGGAGCAGAGTACAGTTACAAAGTTTTGAATCATTTTACTGTCTACCATGCAACAGATCATGATCAGCCTCTGTGGGGCTCGCTACTAGCAAAGTGTGAACATGTGAATCACATAAAAATAATCCGCGTGTTATCAAATAATGATCTTCCTAAAGTAAAGTACAAGAATTTTATGTTCACGGGTCTACTCATCTAGCTTCACATTTTAATTTAATTAAAAGCCAAGATTTTCCTTAAACGAATAGTGATCAACATTTAAAGAACTGAGACTATTCCATAGTTTTAAACAAAGTATCAATAACAATGGGAGGTCATGGGAACACAAACCTAGGGCATTGTAATATTTTTATTTATATAACTAACCAATCTGTCAGGGGAAAAAAAGAGAAAATATCCCTGTTGCACGTTAGAATTTCAGATATGACCAAAAAGAGGGTGTAACCATTGCTGAAAGCTCCCAAAAGGTGTGAATCATATAATCTACTGTTTTTAGTTTGCTTAGTTTCAGCTTCACTCTTGAGTTGCAATATGACAACAGCAACAGCAGAAGCCTGCATCGATCGAACAAGTCATTTCACAGGTCTGTTTCTTTTCTACAACTTGCAAAAGCAAAATGATTGAACTTTATAATTTTTCTTCTAGTCACCTCCCTGACTCCCTTCATATTGTTTTTTCATGCAGGAGCAGGACCCTTTTATCATTAACAAACCAATCAAGAACTGATTGCTTGGCATCACCCATTAGCAAACGGCATAATCTCACAAGGACCGAAAATTACAAATTAGCTACCCAATTTATAAGTTCAATAGCTTATACCAATTGGCGGTTAATAAAATTCATACCGATGAATAGGCCCGGCTCATTATACAAGGGAATAAATCTGATTCTTTGAACATTGTGAAAATTAATGAAGGGACACAATGGAACACACTTACCCCAGAGTTATTCATCTTCCAGATTTCTAAAATACTCCCATCAAGAAAAGCTGCCCCAGATAGCAGTACACTGCAATACATAGTTATCGATAAGCTGCTAGTTTTCAATAGGAGTACCAGATTTAAAATACTAAGATCACCATAACTATAATAGTTCGTAGAAAGCAAAAAACACTACACTGAACAAGTTTGCAATACCCAGCATGTGTTTGCTGGAAGTTGTAACAACCATAGTAACAGTTTTTCTCCAGTTTTCTTATGAAACTGTCTGCATTTTATTTGACCAAACACCAACGGAAACAATAGCCTGCAACCACAGTAAGTCACATTGCATATTTGGCTCCATTCTGATCTCCCTAGATTAGGAACTGGTCAACCATCTTGTGTGCTTAGTAAACAGCCCGAGCTGGCACTCTCATCAAAAGGGCAACTCAACTAAGCAAAGCTACAGACGAACCCCTCTTGCAAATGTTCCAAGCAACTAACAATTGGACATTCCCGGAAGCCCCCTTTTTGCTCGGCGGAAATAATAGACGAAAACTTACGATTTCGAAAGCCTGTTTGGCTTACCTGGCGAATCCCAGATTGATAAGGAAGCCTCGCCGAGTGACCGCCTTCAGCAAGAATTCCCAATCGATTGACCCCACCGAGGCGCCGGCACCTGCTGCCCCCGGAGGCGTCCGTCGCCACGAACCCCCGCCGTGGCCGTACCCATGCCCGTACCCGTAGGAAGCCGACGAGGAGGCCCAACCAGAGGAGGAGGTGCGCGCGTAGGAAGACGTGGAACCGCGAAGGCGGAGGTCGTACTCGGCGCGGCGTCTGTTGTCGGAGAGGACGTGGTACGCGTCGGACGCCTGGCGAAACCGGCGCGTTGCGTCGGCACGGGCGGCCGCGTCGGTGGAGCCGGCGTGGCGGTCAGGGTGGTCGCGCAGCGCGCTGCGGCGGAAGGCAGCCTTGATCTCAGCCTTGGTGGAGTCTCGCCGGATACCCAGCGTCTGGTAGTGGTCGCCCATCGCCCGCCTGCGCCAAGGCGATCGGATTCGGTCGCTGGATCGCAGGAGGAAAGGCGAAGGAGCAGGGAGAAGAGCTGGGGGTCTCAGGAGACGAAAGGGATCGGCGGCGACGGCGGCGTCGTGGCCGCTCTGCCTGCCGCGCCTTCTTCCCGGGCCCGGCTCGGCTCTTTGTAGTATACTGGGCCGAATTTGCGCTAAGCCCACTGAACCGAGGCTTCCATCTTCTGCCAACAGTGAAAACACCATTTGATTAATTGGATTTTACTTTTTTTTATTGCATTTGGATTTTACTTTTACACCCAGTATAAACAGATTTTTCTCCTCAACAAAATGGATGGAAAGGAAAAGGAACTAAGAAAATGAAATTTCTACAAACAATTTATTGCGTCGAAAAGTAGGAAGGTAAACATTTCAGAATGCCGAAAAAGATGCCACTATTATCACAACAGTACAAACTTCACACAGTTTGCGCAATATATTCACTTGAACAGATGATATGTATGCCCAGCAAAACCAGAGCGGCAGATTTCGAAAATCAGATTGTATACAGCATCCATTGTGCGGGACGGTTAGGGGGACAACAGACATGAAACTTCAGTATCTAGGCATCTAGGGAGACACGAGTTTCCGGTGCACATGCTCGTGGAGAGAGTGCTCATCACCATCGTGATGATGGAACACATATGTTAAGACTCCGACAAGGCACAGCACAGTGCCGACGAGGATCTTGTCATAGCGCTCAACCCAGTGGAACTTGATTTGGCTAGCACCATAGAATGAAAGGGCCACCAAGGATGTCATCACTGTGATGGTGCTGCAGGAAGAAACGAAATGGATGAATTGAAAAGAAGAATCGCTGTAACAAGCATCTTTTTGGTACTTCATGCAATTATCACATTAGAAAAAAATCTGAAGGAAATAAAGGATCTGAATGACAGCTAACAATACTTACCCCTACAAACCATGGTTGAACAAAATTGTGAATTAGTATACAGATAAAAAAGAATTGAGAGCTGCACTAATAAAACTGCCGCTTATTTTACATGAGTACATGACAATAACTAGTGATCCCGTCCTACTCTCGTCTAGATTGGTTCCCTCAGTCAATTGATCCTAATGTACATATGTGCTACAACAAAATGATGACTAACGAAGCAAGAGAAACATCTCAAAAGGAAGATCTTGCAAAGCTGAAAGAAACAAAATTATGAGGTCATACTTAGAAAATGCATTGGTACACTATTCTACTTGAGTTTGTTCCTTTTTGTCTCAGTGTGCTCCAAGTATCAGCTAAGGTAACACAGAGTGCTCATAGGTCCTAACAGATGAAATCCTGCTGCTAAGAAACTTCTAAGAGGCGAGGAGGATGTAGATAATCCTGATGATCATGGGTCAGCAATGCTACTTTTTTGCTTCATTATTTTAGATAAGGATAAAAACATCTTGCCATAATTAAATCTTTTTTTCAACTTTAGTGAGTTAACACAAACCCAATAACAGACAGGGCATGATAGTACAATTTTAATTGGTAGTGCGAACAAGTAAATAACAAAAAAATAGTGGAGTGGAAGGAGGTGAAGACCTGAAGAGCAGCACAATGATAGCAAGAATCATCATTGAGGAAGAGTTGCCAACAGCAAGAAAAACTGGAAGAGTTGTTGCACAGGGTGATAATGCAGGTACAAGTACAAGACCGGCGACTGCCATCTTTTCCATTGGATGATTATGAGCATGGCTATGACCACCTTTTCCTAAGGCAAACAACAGGATATAACTTCCTCCAAGAAAAATCAGCAACAGCGAGGCAAGTTTATGCACTGTTTCTTCACCAGCTATAGTATTTGCCATAGTAACTGCAGTTATCCCGAGAAGAGCAGTAGAAACAACATGAAGAACACCGCCAAATGCAGCTGCAGAAGTTAGCAATCTTTTCTTAGTACAAACATATAGAAAGAAGGGCATCATTTGCAAAATAACAATGTCCTAATCACTAAATCATACAGAAAATACAAGAATGAAGAATACGACATTGCAAGTTCTTAGAGAGTACACTACCCAGGATAAGCAAACAGGGTGCACCAAAACAGTGGAAGCAAGATGAGATAAAACAAGATGTAGTGCATGAATCATAACTTTTGTATCTCTAAATAACTGTCGCCGTTGGTATGCGTGCCACAAGTTTGACTCGATTCGTAGAAAATACGTGCAACATTTGTATCTCTAAATAAATTGATTTAAAAACTAGATTCAAATATCCTTCCGATGATACTAATTATGTATCATAAATATTAATATTTTTCAATATATATTTAGTCAAAGTTATTTCTCGGGAAACGAAAACGACAGGGAGTACACGTGAAATCAGCACAAGTCGGAAGAAGACATGGACACACGTTCCCTAGCAAATTGTATTCCCTGAACCGTGGAACAATATTCCACCAAGAAAGGAAGGTAACAGAAGCACATATGCAGTCTACTATCTCCCTACAAATCCATCCACGCAGAAAATGAGACCATGGGAAGCGTGGGCACCTGAATATGCCTTCATTGCCCATGCAATCTCATTTGGATGTTCAGGCAGCACTCAGCATATGCCATACGCACTAGGCAGCAGCCAGGCACCACCACAGTACGCTACCCTGGCACAAGAACTGGCACCGTTTGTTTATGCCCCGATGCACAACCGGATCCAACCACGGGAACTAACCACCGAGAGCAGCCCACCCAACCTGAGTAAAACCCTAATGACCCTCTCTTGCACGATCAATTGGGCGCGAGCCTTCACCCACCCTCGTCAAACTATGCACCAGATCTGGAGGCGGTAAACAGTAACGAGCGGCAATCGCAGCAACCGGCGAAAACGAGGCACGGGGAAGGAAGGAAGGAAGGAAGGAAGGGGAGGTGGGTACTGACTGACGAGGAGGGTGCGGGAGAGCGGCCAGCGCTGCGCGCGCGCGACGATGGAGAAGGGGAGCCAGTGCGTGGGGATGAAGGAGTGCAGCAGCGACACCGTGGCGATGCCCCCGATCGTCGACGCCTCCTCCGCGGTCCACCGGAAGCCGCCCAGCCCGACGGCGTCCATCCCCTGCTCAATCCGGTCAGCTGCGCGCCACCGTCGCCGCCGAGACTCGAGCCGCGACGAGCCGCAGTCCCCCGGGCGCCGCGACGGGACGGTTGGGGAGCGGGAGATCTGTAAAGGGGAGGGAGCCAGGACAAGTAAGGACCAGAGGCAGAGGGGAGGATGGGTGAGAGGTGGGAAGAAAGCGAGGGGAGGATGCCGGCCCCAACTGCGCAGGCCGGGGTCCCGTTCCGGCTAGACCGCTAGACGAGACGGTGTGCTGGGGTCCGCCGTATTCAGCCCAGCCCAGTATCTCTCGTCCTGTATTTCAGTATTTGCGCCTATAGTACATTGAAGCGTGCGATACAAGTAAACTGTGCAGATACGGATATACTCCATTTTCAAATCAAATTCTTCGTGAAATATGTTTTGTGTTTATTTGAACAGCACTTAAACGCCAAGTGGAAACTTTTGTTTAGATATGTTAGATAATTAGGTATTTTCATGGTCAATTTAATCTAGAAATATAACATCAGCAGGCTCGTGACGACATATATATGCATGTGTATATCTCTAATAAACACTACAACATGTAGACATGACATACAGATGGATACAGTAAAAGCGCAAAGTATAGTAATCACAGAGATTATATTGTACCCTACGGAGGGTCTCATGTCGAGGGCATCGGAGGCTCCATTCGCACTAGTCGACATAGTGCATTGCTCGAAGTCGTAGACCGCAGTCGATGCAAGACGATGTTCGCAGTGCAGTTCTACGAACAGATCACCAGGAAGAAGACGCCTTGCTGTTCCGCAGGCAATCGCCGGAAAGAAGACGGGATCCGAGAGCGATCACCACTAGGAAAAAGGCGTACGTGGACGAGCAGTCACGGATCGCTCTCCAAATATCTAATCGTCGCACACCCCGTGCAAGGTTCTCAGGCGGACGAGGATTCTGAAGGCACCTGCTCTCCCGCTACTCCGTGCACGCAGAGGTATGGGACGGGGAAGCTAGAGGGCGGCTGAGATGTGGTTTCTCTCGGAAGCGGTTTCGAAAGACGGATGTCTGAACTGACGGAGGACTACGAATATATGGCTGCGAAAGGCAGTGGAGAATTCCAGGAGACGGAGAACTGGAAGGGACGGTAACTGACGCAATCAGTTCGCCTCCACCATCAAAGAAAAAAACTCCCGTGATTATATGGATTAAGTGGCAAAAGACTGGTCACGCCCGCCCGCTCGCTCGCCTCGCCTCGCCACGGCCACGGCCTCGGCCCGGCCTGCGCCCACGGCCCAGCCAGTGGCGGCGGCGGCGGCGCGCGCATGCGTGTGGCACACCTATGTCCTTTTGTTAGCTTCTCAATTAAGATGAATAATTTTCAACCATATAAGCTGAGTCAACGTTCAGTCAAAATTCCATATGGTATTAAACCATACAATGCTTAATGTTACGTACCATAGAGTTTTATTTGATTTATTAATATTATACGGGCCAAGCCCATAATATATCCAACAATCTCTACCAAACTCTAGGGTTTATAACAAAGTAGTCTCAGAACCACATTTCTTTTATATACTAGTGTTTTGATGGAGACTGTTAAGTTGAACATCCATCTAGAGTAATAGTTTCACTCAGTCATAACTGAACAATGGACTAGGCCTTGAATTGCTAGTTTTGTGTGAGGTGAATGTCACTAAAGTCCTTAGCTGATACTTGGCTGCAAAAGGCATCCCCCTCTATTTGAAGCATATAAATCATACTCTAGTGCCTTTCATAAGTATTTAGAGATCATACAAATCTCATAGACTGTAATCAACAGTCTGACTCATATAGGTGTGCTCCTCAAAAGATGTTCTATAGGACAACATCTTTGCTTTAGCAAGCCACTTGGAACACATTAAGGTAAAAACCAACCTGCCTTACATAAAGGAAAGATATGCATCAGAAATAAGTCTTACTAAGGATCTTTCATCACAATTTACTACTAGCTTGTTTCACCATTCTACTTCACAGGATCTCCGATCACATAGAAAAGGTTACCACTATAGTAAATTTCAAGTGTGTCTCAAACCCATCTTTCTCCATGCACTTTCTATCACATTGCGTGACAGACCCTTAGTGAACTGATCTGCCAGATTGTTAGACATATAAACATACTCCAACACTATTACTCCAGAGTTTCTTAAATTTCTGATAGATTTTAGTCGTCTCTTAACATGCCTTGTGGACTTCATGTTATCCTTAGAACTATTAACATTTGTAATCACAGTCTGGTAGTGCCTTTCATGAGTATTTAGAGATCATACAAATCTCATAGACTATGACCAGCAGTCTGACTCATATAGGTGTGCTCCTAAAAAGATGTTCTGTAGGACAACATCTTTACTTTAGCAAGCCACTTGGAACACATTAAGGTAAAAATCAACCTGCCTTACATAAAGGAAAGATATGCATCAGAAATGAGTCTTACTAAGGATCTTTTATCACAATTTACTACTAGCTTGTTTCACCATTCTACTTCATGGGATCTCCGATCATATAGAAAAGGTTACCACTATAGTAAATTTCAAGTGTCTCAAACCCATCTCTCTCGATGCTCTTTCTATCACATTGCGTGACAGACCCTTAGTGAACTGATCTGCCAGATTGTTAGACATATGAACATACTCCAACGCTATTACTCCGGAGTTTCTTAAATTTCTAACAGATTTTAGTCGTCTCTTAACATGCCTTATGGACTTCATGTTATCCTTAGAACTATTAACATTTGTAATCACAGTCTGGTTATCGCAGTTCATAGAAATAGCTGGTATGGGTTTTTCAACAACCGGTAAATCCATGAGGAGATCACGAAGCCACTCGGCCTCAGAGCCAGCGGTGTCTAATGCTGTGAGTTCTGCTTCCATTATAGACTTTGTTAAGATAGCTTGCTTGCAAGACTTCTAGGAAACATTGCTACCTCCAAGCAAAAACACATATCCACTTGTGGCATAAAGCTCATCAGTATCAGAGATCTAGTTGGCATCACAATAGCCTTCCAGCACTTTCAGATGTCTGGTATAACAAAGACCATAGCTCATGGTGCCTTTTAGATAGCGCATCACTCTCTCAAGAGCACGCCAGTGATCATCTCCCGGGTTTGACATAAACCGGCTTAGCTTGCACACAGCAAATGAGATGTCAGGCCTTGCTGCACTAGCAAGATACATGAGCGAACCAATGATTTAGAAATATCTCAACTGATCCCTTGCTATTCTCTGATTTTTCCTCAATAGCACACTAAGATCATAAGGTGTAGGAGCAGGTTCACAGTCACTAAACCCAAAGCGACTCAACACATTTTCCACATAGTGGGATTGTAACAGAGTTACCCCACCATCACCTTCTCTCAGAAGCTTGATATTAAGAATAACATCAGCCTCTCTCAAATCTTTCATCTCAAAATTATTAGTTAAGAATTCCTTCACCTCCTCAATCACTTTGAGACTGGAACCAAAGATCAGTATGTCATCAACATATAAGCACAAAATGACTCCTTCACCCCCTTCATACCGATAGTACACATATTTATCAGCTTCATTCACAACAAAGCCAGCAGGTGTTAAAGTTCTATCAAACTTCTCATGCCACTGCTTAGGAGCTTGTTTTAGGCCATATAATGACTTTAATAATTTACACACCTTGCCTTTCTCGACCATTTGCTACAAACCCATTTGGCTGATCCATATAGATCTCCTCCTCTAACTCTCTATTTAGGAAAGCTGTCTTAACGTCCATTTGATGAACGATGAGACCATAAGAGGCTACCAGGGAAAGCAGAACTCGAATTGTGGTCAATCAGGCAATCGGTGAATAAGTATCAAAGAAATCATCACCTTCCTTTTGAGTATAACCCTTAGCCACTAAAAGGACCTAGGATGCCGCTTAGAGGGGTGAATAGACATTTCTGAAAATTAACACGTTTAAATGCGGAAACAATTAGAAAAGGGAGTTTCCAAAATGGAAACTACAAATTAAGAGTAATACCAACCCTCTCAAGTTAGCCATAGAGTTAACAAGGTATAAAAAAATATATCTAGAAGCTACAACACTGCAACACAAAGATAGAACAGAGATCAAATAATATTCAGCCCTGAGCTCTAATACCGGACGTGTCCGGTATGAATATCGGACATGTCCGGTATACACGATTTCTACATATCAGCCCCGAACTTGCTCCTTTTGATTTCTATCTTCAAACCAAACTATAGGCACCTACTAGAGATGACAATATACATAGAGAACCTGCACAAGAGCTAGAGCAATATAAATATCAAATGAAATGTGAATTGTGATATGATATTTGTTTTACCGAAGTTTGGACTTATTCAAGTCCTACTCTCCATTGAGGAGGGCTGCGGGCGACCCAGCGAAGGTCAGCCCTAGAGGGTACCATGAAGGTCACTCTAGCCGGAGTCTTTTCCAACTCCTTTTCCTCCTTCCACTAGTTGATTCCAAGGCGGCAGAATCGACAGTTACAAACTTTCCAAGGCACACCACAATCTCTCGGGTGCTCTCCGGTGATGCCTAACTGTCTAGGACCAAAGAGTCCAAGAGTAACAAATGCAAATCATGAGATTGACAATATACACAAGTGCTCAAGTGGTTGGATTGCTCTCTTTTTGAATTTCACTCAACCCACAATTTGATTTGGCAAATTTGATCAATCACTCACTAAGAGAGGGTTGGGAGAGTTGGCAAAGCTCAAAAATGTGCTAGAGGATCACTAGAATCAACAACCTCCAAAGGTGGAGGCTTGGGGGTATTTATAGCCCCCTTAGAAAACTAGCCATTTTATAGCCATTACCATACCAGACATACCAGACACATCTGGTATGACTTATACTGCCCCAACAGTAACTGAGTTACAGTGACAATGTGAGGCGTCGGAACTCCCAATGAATGTCAAAACTCCCGACCATTGGAACTCCCGACTCACGTCGGAACTCCCGACCCTCAGCATATTTGAAAACTAGGTAACTGAGTTGAAGTTTGTGAGGTGTCGGAACTCCCGACGCATGCCGGAACTTCCGACCGTCGGAACTCCTGACTCACATTAGAACTCTCGACCCTCAAGGCATTTGAAAACTAGTCGTTGGTCTCTGGTCGTCCATACAGGACACGTCCGGTATGACTAGGACAGTGAACCATCTAAGTTAGTTAAGCGCGACACGTCGGAACTCCCGACCGTTGGAACTTCCGACTCACGTCGAAACTCCCGATGAACCAACCCGAGAACTACAAGAATTTTATCGTTGCTGGGCACATACCGGACACGTCCGGTATCAATACCGCCAGATCAGAAAAACACAATTTAGCTCTTTTGTCTCTCAAATACTCAAAACTCACATGGGTTGGCTTGAGCACTTATGAAACATTATCTATCAACATGATGCATTCCTCTTAATAGTACGGTATTCCTATTAACTCAATTATAAAGAGTATAATGAATTTAAACCTTTTGAGTTGATCTCTTTCAACCAAAGCCGTGCATTCCACTCTTCATCAAGTGAGGGTGCCAACATATTGATATTGATCTTTTCACTTGAGCATAGCCATCTTGAGCATGTGACTTGATTCCATTCATCAAATTTGAATAATCCCAAATGTATCAAGTCACTTCCATCAAACACTTCAATAGTGATTTGATCCTTCACATTGACATGACTATCATAGCTTGATTAGTACCTCAACTAAATGCAAGTACTTCCTTCTTCACCCTAGCTAGGTTCTTCAGCCGTCAAGCCATCGCTTGCCCATCACCCTTGCTTAGTACCTCGAAGCCTTTCCTTGCTATCTTCACCATCTCAAGCCATTACGTCATATCTTGTGTTGAATCATCTATTTATTTGTATTGTTATCTTTTTTATTTCAATTTAGCAAGCTTCAAATATGAGAGCATTCCATATGCAATCCCTCATGTCCCATTAATTAATTCTTACGAGCTTGCTTTCACACAGTATATGGAAATTCCACAATAAATAAGCCTTTGCATGAATTCTATTTGTATTGTTGTCTTGTGCTTGAACTAGATTGTTTATACAACAACACATCATTTTGGCTTTCATTAAGTACCTGTGAGATAACCTATTTCCTGTCCACACTTAGCAAATGGGTTAGACCTTTAATCACGTTGTCATTCAATTATCAAAAACCCACTAAAGGGCTAGATGCACTTTTAGCCACAAGCCTTGCCTTGTACCTCTCGATAGTACCATCAGGGCAAAGCTTTTTCTTGGACACCCATTTGCACCCTATAGGCTTGCACCCATAAGGACGATCAACAATTTCCCAAGTTCCATTAGCCATAACAGAATCCATCTCACTCCGTACTGCTTCCTTCCATCAGGAGAGGAATATGCCTCTTCAATGGTCATTGGTGTGTCATCCACAAGGTACACAATATAGTCATCACCAAAAGACTTTGTAGCCCTCTATCTCTTACTTTTTCTTGTGACTATAGTGTCATTCTCCTCAGGATTTTGCATATAGGGTTCCTCAGTTTGTTCTATCAGAGTAAAATTTTTATGTTCATGGAGAATTATAAATTCATGACAAGTCATGCTAGGTGTATTTTTTATGGAAAATTCATTCTAAAAAAATATAGCGTCTCTAGATTCCATGATTGTATCAACAGCCATCTCAAGAACACTAGAATTTATAATTAAAAATCTGTAATCCACGGTGTGAATAGCATAACCAAGAAAAACATAATCAACAATCTTTGGTCCAAGCTTTTGCTTTTTGTTTATTGGCATATTCACTTTTGCCAAACAACCCCAAGTTCGTAGGTAAGAGAGATTTAATCTCTTCTTCTCCCAATCTTCGAATGGTGTAATTTCTTTGTTCTTTGTGGGCACTCTATTCTAGACATGACACGCTGTCAATATAGCCTCACCCCACTATTCCTTAGATAGTCCTGTAGTCTCTAACATGGCATTAACCAAATCAGTTAGAGTGCGATTCTTTCTCTCTATAATCCCATTGGACTGTGGTGAGTATGGTGGTGTCCTCTCATGAATAATTCCATGCACCGCACAAAACTCAGAAAATTCATTTGAGAAATATTCTCCCCCGCGATCGGACCGCAAACACTTTATTTTCTTCTCAAGTTGATTTTCTACCTTAGCTTTATAGACTTTAAAATAATGCAATGCTTCATCTTTAGTTTTCAATAAATACACATAGCAAAATCTAGTACAATCATCTATAAATGTCATGAAGTATCGTCTACCGCCTTTAGTCAATTCGCCATTCATTTCGCATAAATCAGAATGAACGAGTTCTAATGGTGCCAAGTTCCTCGCCTCAGCAACCTTGTGAGGCTTGCGCGGTTGCTTCAATTGCACAGACACCTGACACTTAGAATCTTTGACTAAGTTAAATTTTGGGATTAAATTTAGATTTACAAGCCGCGTGAGACAGTCAAAATTAATGTGATAAAGTCGTGAATGCCATATATTTGACTCATCCGAAACATTAACATTGTTCACCACTTTATTACATACATCATCAAGCAAGATAAGTGAAACAAGCCTCCGCAGTCATAACCTTTTCCAACAAATGTTCCATGTCTCGACACAACACACTTATTGGACTCAAGCACAATTTTAAAGCCATCGCAACACATCTAAGAAGCGCTAACAAGATTCTTCTTGATGGAGGGGACATGCTGCACGTTCTTTAATAGCACCATCTTTCTCGAAGTAAACTTTAGAACGACCGTACCAGCACCAAGAACACACGCATGCAAATCGTTTCCCATCAGCAAGGCTCTAGTCCCGTCGACCTGATAGGAAGTAAACAAAGAAACATCAGCACACACATGAATATTAGCACCGCTGTCCATCCACCACTCAGATGAAAGACAAACTGAGAGAACAAAGGGTAAATAATTACCATAGCTAGATGTTTCTCCTCCCGTCTCACTAATCATCATGTTTGCTGATTTCTTTTCTTGCTTATATTTGTGGTCTAGGCACGCACTTGCCCAATGCCCATCACTCCCGCAAACAAAGCAACCTCCACCTTTCTTGTTGTTTTTCTTCTTAAACTGTGTAGTTTGCTTAGGCTTTGCATTGTTGTTCTCTTGCATGTTCTTCTTCTTTTTATTATGAGATGCAAATGAGTTTTTCTTCTGCACCATATTGGCAGCGGAAGACTCAACTCCTTTTCTACGGTTATCTTTTGCTCTCGCCCTCTCCTTAACATCAAGAGATCCAATAAGCTCAGCCACACTAAACTCTTGTCTCTTGTGATTAGAGAAGTAGCAAAATCTCTCCAAGAAGGTGGTAGTTTAGCGATTATACCACCGGCCACAAACTTGTCGGACAACAAACATGGAAAATATTCTAGTTCCTTTGCTAGCGCCTGTATCTCATGAGCCTGTTCGACCACAGAATGGTTTTCAACCATTTTGTAGTCATACAACTGCTCCATAAGGTATAGCTCACTGCCAGCATCAGAAACTCCAAACTTTGCCTCAAGAGCATCCCATAACTCTTTGCCTGATGTGCAAGATATGTAGTTTTTCTCATACTTAGGATGAAGTGCACTAATCACGGCACCTCAAAACAGGTTATCGCCAGCTAAGAACTTTTGCTCCTCCTTAGGAGTAAACTGTTCAAGCTTCCTTTGTGCGGCTTGATAGCAGTTCATCGCAGTCAACCACAATACCATCTTTGCACGCCATATCATGAAATTCTTGCCATCAAAATTATTTGGCTTCAAAGCAGCAGCAAAACCACTGACAGAAAATTACCTAAGATTAGGTTTTTGGATTGTTAGATAATTAGGCATTTTCATTGTCAATTTAATCTAGAAATATAACATCAGCAGGTTCATGACGGCATATATGTGCATGTGTATATCTCTAATAAACACTACAGCATGTAGACATGACATACAGATGGATACAGTAAAAGTGCAAAGTACAGTAATCACAGAGATTAGATTGTACCTTGCAGAGGATCCCATGTTGAGGGCATCAGAGGCTCCATTCGCACTAGTCAACATAGTGCGTTGCTCGAAGTCATGGACCACAGTCGATGTAGGACGATGTTCATAGTGCAGTCCCACAAATGGATCACTAGGAAGAAGATGCCTTGCTGTTCTGTAGGCAATCACCGGAAAGAAGACGGGTTCCGAGAGCGATCACCACCACGAAGAAGGCGTACGTGGACGAGCAGTCGTGGATCGCTCCCCAAAAATCAAATCATTGCACACCCTGTGCAAGGTTCTCAGGCGAACGAGGGTTCCGGAGGCACCTGCTCTCCCGCTACTCCATGCACGCAGAGGTATGGGACGGGGAAGCTAGAGGGCTGCTGAGATGCGGTGTCTCTCAGGAGCGGTTTCGGAAGACGGAGGTTACTCCGTGCGCGCAGTGGTATGGGACGTGGAAGCCAAAGGGCTGCTGAGATGTGGTTTCTCTCGGGAGCGGTTTCGGAAGACAGAGGTCTGGATTGATGGAGGACTACGAATATATAGCTACGAAAGGCAGTGGAGAATCCTAGGAGACGGAGAAGCGGAAGGGATAGTAACTGACGCAATCAGTTCGCCTCCACCATTAATGGGAGAAACTCCCATGATTATGTGGATTAAGTGGCCCTGCCCATCCGCCGCCTGCCTGCCTCGCCAAGGCCACGGCCTCGGCCTGCGCGCGCGCACGTGTGGCACGCCTATGTCCTTTTCTCAGCTTCTCAATTAAGATGAATAATTTCCAACCATATAAGCTGAGTCAATGTTCAGTCAAAACCCCGTATGGTATTAAACCATACAATGCTTAATGTTACGTATCATAGAGTTTTATTTGATTTATTAAATATTATACGGGTCAAGCCCATAATATATCCAACAAGATACTAAATGGTGCGTTAAATAGTTTGACTATTTATATGATAAAAATGGTCTAAAGAACCTAAACAAAACAGAGCATTTCAATATAGAGAGAGTGGGATTTTTTTATAGATTTGTTTCAAAGAGGCTTTAGGTTGGGAAAGGAGTCTTGGTAGCTTTCAGGAAGTTTTTTAATACCAGATCCTTTACAGACTAGAGACTAATATCATATAAAATTCTTTATACTTTCAACTATTTTGTGGACCATGTGGAACATCTGAAATAAAATGGGGATAGAGAAGAAGTTTCCCCGATCATCTAATGAATTTTTTCATAAAATCTTTTGTTTCCAACAGAAATGGCAATTATTATTGGAGAAGGGTGATATCATATACTTGAATGACAAGATCAATTCAATGACAAGCTTGCTGGAAATCTTCTGAGAGTGAACTGAGAATCTGGAAGTAGAAGGCTTTTGTGAGAATTTAGATATAGCGCTTAGCTCTTTTTTGTTTTGCATGATTGTTTCAGCTTTGTTCTCTGGTTTAAACTAGGAGGGTTCAATTTTCTTTGTAAGTTGGCAATCCCAGTGGTGATGTTGGTGTGAGTTTTTAAATTGTGTAAACACTTGTATGCATTCTATGAAAACAGAGCTTTCCTCCATAAAAAAAGATTTTATATATTTTAGTGGTACTTTACCAAATCGCTTAGGTCATTTAACTTTTTTAAGCACTGTAAAAATCGTCTAAATTCTCGTCCTCAATACGACGTTTCACCGCGGCAGCTCGCACCGGCCACGTCGCCCCAAATTCGTCCAGCGAGCCATGTCGTGAGCATCATGTTTATGTGATAATGCATATGATGGAAGGTGTAGATAACATTTTTGTAACTTCATATGATCAATAAAAATGTTAAATGACGAGCTATTCCATAACTCATATGTATCAAGTAGGGTTTAAAACTAATATTTATTGAACAAAAATACTATAGAACATATATGTGGCGCTTAAATAAAGTTTCGAATATGAACTTTGTAGATGACAATGAAATATTTGTTGTAGAAAAATAACATTGCCAGCCAATATTTCTAATAGCCTAGAAATGTAACTTATAATCAAATTCAGCTCAGACTTAGAAGATTTTTAAGTATATAGACAGCTAAACATTGCCATGTTTGGCAATTTATTTTGCAAAATTGGATTAAGAATAGGTGTTATGTTTTAGCTTGGTTTGGTAGCCTCATATGCCATCTTGAGCATGGTGAAGATGGTTTAGGTCTAGAAGCAACCGTTTAGTTGTTATAGGTGCTTTAAGATGCGTGCATGACACGTTCTTGGGTTGGCCGGGTGGACGTGGTCACCATGCTCAAGCGCACACCGTCACCGCGCTGGTCGCTCACATGTGCGTGCGCTGCCACACGTGGCCAGCTACGGCTGCCTCTGGCCTAGTCGCCACTGGCCTCTACCGTGTGAAGCTGCCACTGCTGCTTGTGTGGCCATGTGGCGCTGCTGGTTGTCCCACCGCACTGCTGACCCGCCCTACGCCGTGACGCAGTCACTGCCGGTGCCATCGCCTCACCATCTCATCCGTGCTTCTCTCTGCACCTCTGCGCCACTGGTGGCTCTGTTCGAGGCCACCACTACCGCGCGCACATGGCCGTGCTCACCGTCACCTTGCCATTTATGGCGCTGAGCCGCGCGAGCCATGGCCGGTCGGGGATGCACGCGCTTGTCCTTTGCGTCTGCAAGCATGCCTTCTCAGTCACGCCGAGCATGTCCCACTAAGGCAAGGCCGTGCCATGAAACCTACCGGTCCGTCTCTCTCTCTCTCGCTCTGCTGCCACCATCGGAGTCATGCCCCATGCAATTGACCAGTGAGTGGTCATCTCCTTTCAATTCCATGTGCATGTGTCTCCACCATCAAGTCCTCTTGCTGCCTAACCCCACCCTGCCTTGAATGGTGCCTGGTCGAGCTTCAATTTGGTGTTTTCCCGCCACTATGCCAATAAGGCCGCGTCTGGCCGTTGATAAGGGCAGCCCTCCTACCGTCCCTCTCGAGCCAATTCACCTACACCACTAGTTTCGCGTTGCCTCCTTCTACACCTTGCGCACGCCAGTGGAACCGCTACTGCCTCCCCATTACCGCTGACGTGACCACGCCACCACGGTGCGCCGCCACATGGCTCGGCCGCACGTGGCCACACCTCCTCTACCATCCTCCACCCCAACCGTCACCTCGGCTAGGTCCACGGTAGTCTACTGATGCTTCCTCGCTAGCCAATTAGGTTCTTAGGTGCTCTGGATCGCTGGGGTAGTTGTGCCACTACCATGGACGGTCGCGCATCGCTGTAGCTCGCTCCAGCGCGTCCCGCCACCCCATGTTGCTGCTTGGTGTAGGCGGCTGGACCATAGTTGAAGGTCGGCCTGACCAATGGGCCAGCATGAGCCTCTGGTGGCAGGCACGGTCGCGCCGTGTCGTCGCCCGCCGCGCCGCCGTGCGCTGAGTCACCGGGGGTGCGCGTGGGTGAATTAGGGAAAAGTCAGGCGGTTAAGTGAGAAGGTCTGAGAGAGGAGAAAATAGTGTTAGTACTTAGTTGTAAATTGGGATGAGTTCGAGGTCTCTTTTGTAAAATCACCAACGCGCGCGGGACTATCCCGCCGTGGGCCGCCTTGCGAGAGGGCCCACCACACGTGGGCCGCGCCAATGGGTCGCTGCACACGCGCTGTGTCGCACGGGCCGCGTGTGTGGGCCACGTGGGAGATTTAGTTTTCTTTTTCATAAGGAATTAGCGATGGTTTTCTAATTTAATTTTTGAGCTAATCTTTGGTAAATCATATAAAATCATATAGGTATCCAAAAATTATGAAACAAATTTTGTTAGGTTCCTAAAATTGTGCTCTATCGGTTGGTGTATTTAGTTCATGTTTATACGTGTTGACATTAGGAGCTATTAAATCATTTGTCTTAATAATATTAAGTTAATTATTGTAGGAATTTTTGTGGTAAATTGGTGATAGCATTAGTCCTAAAAATTTTATAGTAGCTTCATTGTATTATTATGTGCTCACTGATTTTTTTGTAGCCTTAGAATAGACTAAGCATTAGGGTAGTTAAATGCTCTTTGTTTCAATATACATTAAATCATTAGTAGAAATAAAGATATACCCTTAAATTGCAAAACTAAGTGTTCATTAGTTGAATCCAACACCTTGCTTGATGAAGATGATAGTTAGCTTAGTATCTTAGTCATTAGAGCTAATTTAGTAGCTTGGTATGCGCATTCTTAGTTTAAGAGTTGTTGTTGCCTGAATGCTAAGTGTTGCATCATTATCGCATGCATGTAGAGAACGAGTTGGCGGAGATCATGACCACCGGTGATCATGAGTTTGAGGAGATCATCGAGGAGTACGAGGAGGAGATTTTTGTGCTGGAGGAGGCTCCAGAGCCACCACTGACTGACTCAGCTGACACCGCACCTGCCCAAGGCAAGCTCTGGTGCATAACCTCTATTTTATAATTCACCATATAAAAATATGTTGTGCATTTATGTTATTAGAATTTTTTGGAAACCATATGCATAGATACACCTGTCCTAAGAGTCTTAGTAGTGCAGGTTTGTGGTAGAACCGCCTAATCTAATGCCTCCTAGGAGTACTTGTCTTTCATTAGACACTAAGTACCCAAGAGAGGACACTAAACTACACAGTTCCGTCGAGCACACTCCAAGGGAGAACTAAAAAATCCACACTTTTCCATCAGGATCATAAATGAGAGAATAAAGCTTACAACATTCTTAAGTCATTTCTTCACTTTATTATAGTACCAGAATATTACCTCAATTTATTATAGTTGTAACACCCCAGGTGTTAGTCACAAGTTAAGCAATGGGTTTGATCTCAAACATGGCATGTTAAGTGGAGATGAAGGTGTCAAGATCAAATCTACAAGAGTGAGCTCCAACTTAAACTTGGACAACACACCTTTACTTACATGTGTACCCTTGTTAAGATTATGCAAGAGTAATGTAAACATGCTTATTTCATGTACATTACATCAACATACATCCATATTGACCTATGGAAAAGTTTCATGAAGTTTGGAATCAAGAAGTCACATGAAATGATAAGTTATAATCTTTCTTGGATTGCTTTGTTAAGTGAATTGAATTATAGGTCATCAACCAAGCCTTGCAACCTGGCTCAAACAACTCTACTTACCCTCATGAACAAAAGTTATGAAGGGTTCATGTTGAGCAAGGGGCCAGAAAATGCTTCAATAGATCAAAAAGGATAATTTAAGCTTTACCGTGATGCTACTTTGACTTGGTTTGAACTATGTCTTACAGTGCTTGCATGGAGCTGCACCTTAAATAAAAGTTGAAGTTTGAGTGGTGTAGAATAAACTTTGTTTTAGTACCAATAGCTATATCAGCTTGTAAGCAAGTCAAACTAAGCCCTCAATTTGGAATCCATGGCTGTTTTTGAGCTCAAAATTTTGGCTAAGTCCCTAATGGACTGAAACTGAGTTTTTAGTTTTCGTGTACCCCGCTTCGTAGCCGTGTATCTCTCCAACTAGGCTGAATCAGGCTTTGATGCTTTAATCAAAGTTGTAGATATTGCGTAGCTCTACAACTTTAATTACTACGGTTGTGCCAAAACTAAGTGGTTTAGGAGATATGGAGGGATGAACATCGGGCTTCAGTGGTATGTTTGAGGTGGTATTGAAATTCTTTCCTTCTTTCAGCAAAAGCAGCAAGGATGACGGCGCATAGAGTCTCGACGCCATGTGGCTCCCTTGGCTCACCTCGCTCGTGCATGCTCACCACCTCGCCCCATGTGCATGAGTATATAGACCCAAACTCCCCTGCCCGCTCCACTCTCTCCCTCTCCCTTCCCCTTCCCTCTCCTGCTCTCTCTAGCCGACACCATGCCGCTACCATGCTGCTGCTAGAGCTCCATCATCGCTGGCCACTCTCGCACAGTCACCCAGATAAGGCCATTGTTAGCTCCATCGTTGCATCCTCCCTTGTCCTACGCCACTTTGCCAACCGCGCCACTGCCCCTCGCCATGCCGCTGCTGCACGTGCTGCCCTGATGCCATGGCCGCCCATGGAAGCTTCGTGGCCATGCCACCGATGGCTAGCTCAGTCCAAGCTAATGCCAGCCATGGGCACGGCCTAACCCGGTGCCCTTCCTCCGCTACCGCCGGCCACCCTAGCTGCCTGAATGGGCCAGTCCCGACGTCCTCCCATGCTACCTCTGTTGTTGAAGAAGGCCAGGGACTTCACGCGAAATTTGAAGGAAGTGAAGGATCTTTCTACGAAACCATAGACTCATTTAAATAGTGCCTAAAGGACCTGTTCGCTGACGTTGAGTTATGTTTTCTGTAGGGTCCCCGATGCAAGATCTACACCCCTTTTTCTTTGACTTATGCAGATTTGAATGATCAACTTTGAAAATTTGTAGTAATTAGTAGAAAAATCATAAAATAGTAAATGAGAACTTTTTGGAATCCCTGTGAAATTGTCTATGAAGTAGATCTATAATATGGCATGTTTTAGTTTAAATATTTTGCTGTAAAAATAGATTTATGCAGTTAGGTTCTTAATACTAGTTATGTCTTGTCTTTTTCATAACTGCAGTTGTGGTGCTCAAATAAATGTGAAATTTTTATGGAGTGTTAATCAGGTGATGTGTGATGTCTGGTAAAAATTTTACGAGTTTAGACATGATAGTTTAAGATCTATAAAAATAAAAAAATGCCCTATGTTGCCTTGCTCCTATTCTAAATAGGCCTACATGTTTGAATTAATTGGCTTAGTTAAGTTATGAATCATGACTTGATGACAGTACATGAGTTGTAGTACTTTTCTTAAGCTTTTCAAAAAGCTAAATATCATGATTTTTTGTTAAGTAGATCTTGAGTTATAGTTGCCTAAATCTCTGTGGCTGTTTTTGCCCAAACCCAGACATGGTTGTATTTTTGGTATTGTGGGGCCTTCTTAATAGTAGAATTAGCTTTAGGTGTTTATAACAAAGTTGTTTAGAATTTGTTAATATTTCTAAAAAGTCAAAAACCACATTTATCGGACATGTAGAACTCCAGTTATAGCTATTTAAAGTGGCATGTCAGTTTCTGTCCATGTTTTAGACAGAGATGCATTCATTGGATTAATTGACCTTGTTATCTTTAGAATCATCTTAAGATGATAATAATAAAGTTGTATATAACTCACTTAAATAGCTTGTGTTAAATTTTCATGGCATTTAGCCAAATAGTTTGTGAGTTATGACTTTTCTAAGTTGGTCTTCAGAAATTATAGTTCTCTGGAATTTCTGGACCAGATTTGATAAATGTGACTATTTGACCCTTTTAACTTGGAAATCATGCTGGGATGATTAAATATGAATTGTATACAATTTCATAATCTTTCCATATTGTCTTCTTACATGTATTTTGGATTAGTACAACTCCAATTATAAGCTTATGAAGTTGCATGGCAGAATCTATCCAAGTCTGGACAGAGGTGCTCAATTGTGCTTGATTGACCTTGTTAATTGTGGAATCACCTAGTGATGATAATAATAATGTTGTAGTCAATTTCATTAGCTTTACAGAAAGTCTAGGGTCACCCTTTTGGATGCTTATATCTCCAGTTATGGTTAAAACAAGTGATTGCAGTGCTGCTGTCTAGATTTCTATACATGTGTCAGGTGATTGCTATAGCTTGCTCTTGTTTTGGCTAAACATGTTGGTTAGTTCTTGATCAATGCAAGGGTGCAATATCTGAACTTAAGTTCACTTGTGTGCCATACCTAATATGCTTGGTATCCCTTTATAATAGGTTGTGTGATGTTTAGTTAAATAACTCTAGGTGGCTATGTCTTGCATGATTTTATGTTTGCCTTGAATGCTATTATGTGATGCATCTCATATTACAATTCTTCATATTCATGCACTTGCATCTTGCATCTTGCATCTCATCTAGGTACGCTAGATGAACCACATGAAGGACGTGATGTTGGAGCCGAACCCAAAGATGGTGTATGGTGGACCTATCCTAAAGATGGAAGGACTGGACAAGTGCTAGGATAGGAGATACTCGCCTAGCAAGTGTCGTCTAACAAACACTAACCTAGTGTTGGATCATAGACATGCCCTAGAGCATTCTAAGCCTCCTATGTTTTTATAAATATCACTTGAGTTCTTTATGTTTGATGCATTAGGTTATAAGAGTTGATTGGAACCACTTGATGCACAGAACTACCTTGTCCAGAAATATACCTTGAACCCTATGTAGGTCTAGGATCGAATGTATGCTTAGCGATGCTTAGATCGGTAGAAGTCAGGTGATTCCCTATCACCTATGAGATATAGGTGGATACCAAAGCACGGTTGGCTATATTTGCTATCGTCGAAATAACCATGTGTTAATAATAAATGGAGACCGGGTGGGATGTCGATAGAGAAGCAACAAGACATGGAGGTCTCAAGTGTGGATCTATCTCCGTCTATGTTGTTTAAGGACCGATTCATTGTACGTCCTCATGTCATGTTGAACGCATACCTATCACTTAGTTGACCGGATAACTCGTTCCGACCACGAAGCTGAGTAGCTCAACTCAGGCCGAGAATCGAAAAGTGAAAGTGCGTACTTTGGAGGTTGTAAGGATGTGCGGGGAGCTATTAGCGTAAGTCCAAAGGTGAGATTGACCACCTGGTAGAGTGGACTCCCTGAGAGTGTGGTGCTGGGCGGACCCACGAATTTGTTCCTAGGTTGTACCAAAGGTGACCCGAGGCAACCACTGATCAGGTTGATTGGGTGAGTGTTAGGAATAAATCCCCAGCTAGGTAGGAATCGATTTGAATCGCTGTCTCTCTCGGATAGTGAGAACTTGGCTGAGCAACGACAACGTAGTAATTGAACTTGATGGTTATAATAATGATGATGATGTTACAACATTATATCGGCTATGGTTACTATTGCCTGTTACTAAATGATATCCCACATGTTTGGCACATGTTAGTTGCTAATCTAGAGATGAATAGCTATAATTAACTTGGTTACTGAATTGTAAAAATGTATAGCTCAAATCTTGGCTTTTATGAAAAATGTTGTCAAGCTAGCTCCACCTATAAAGCCTTGCATACTCCTTGGTGTCATTTTATTTCTAGTTTACAACGGGTAAGTCTAGCTGAGTACATTTGAGTACTCAGGGTTTATCCCACCATGTTGCAGGTGAAGTTCTCGGCCTGCTGTAGATGGTGGCTAACCGTCGGTGGGCTCGGTGACTCTATATTTACTTCTCATCTATATGCTTTTATCTGAGGATGTTACTTATGCTAGCAATGTATTTGTAGCTTATATTAATGTAATCATTTGAAATCTATGTTGTTTTCACTAATCGGTTTTGAAACCCAAACTTATACTATTATTTGTGAACCCATTTGTAATATTATTTCCGCTGCAACTCTGCGTATGTGATGTATATTTGCTTAATCACGCGATCTTGGTTGTGATGTTAATTTACCGAAGTCCTTTGTGACACTCAGTGGACTATCGAGTTTATATAAGTGAAAGTATGCGCGTGTCAACATGTTAGCGGGGATAGCCGTACTTGATCTTGTATAAATTGGGTGGTTCTATCACAGCTGGCATCAGAGCAAGATTAAGCATAATACTGTCATGTACATAGTTTTGGTTTTAAAAAGGCTATTTTAACTAAAGCTTTAGCTATAGCAAATTTGTCAAAACTAATTTGCAAAACTATGCTAGCGACATCCTCCTTTATGCCCAATTAAGGACTATTAGGTGGCTAAGTACTAACTATAGGGATGTACTTTATTGCAATTTATACTTTCTTCGTCCATACGACGTGCTATTGTATGGATGCCATTTGCTTGAATAGTAATGTATGGATCAATTGCCTCTATGCCTAGGTAAGTGTGAGTTGTGAGAGCATGACCGTCCAACTGTCGGTCTAGGAGAGAGTTAGTTGTGGTTACTAGAATATTTACATGTTATACACATGTATATATGAAGGTACTTAATTGTGGGTATATCTGTTGGGTAGCTATGGATACCGAAGTATATATACCTAGGGATGTATATATGGAGAGTATCTTAGTTTAATGCTTTCATTGTGTGCTTATTTATCTCTTGTGGGGTTGGGCTGAAATAAAATCCTTCTATAGGTACGCTAACCACGAATGCATAGATTGAATGTAGCTGACGACTAGCTATATATCGAGAGAGTACGTGTTATGCCACCGACATAGAATGTGATTGCCACCTTTGGCTGGCAATTTCATGAGGACAAATAGGACAAGCATGCATCATGATTGTGCTTGTGCATAAATATGCTTCCCTCACTTTGTTCTAATACTAAGTAACTTGTGATCAATGTGATATTACTATCTTCCCTGTGGGAAGCTAGACAAAATGGCTTATCTCATCCTGCTTGAATAGCTATGCTTGAAGATAGTGTGTGATTAGCTTTGCCTTGTATGTTGCTTTCAAAGGAAATAGATGACAAGTTAGTAGTTAGCAAAAACTTCACCCCTTTGGAAACTAAATTGCTAAATGTAAGTAAAACTTGTTTTGTAGAGATATCCACCTACTCAGTAAAAATGAAATAAAAGATAATAGTGCCTTACCACCATGTTTTGCATGATATGTGTAGCGGTGTAGCTGTAGGTGACTGCTTGTTATGTACGAGCTTTGTGCTTAGGAATAGTTGCTTAAGCTAATTGGATTGAGTGTTTCGAAATGCTCGCTTAAGAACAGGATATATGTGTGGATGCTCGTTATCTAGGTAGTGCTGTAGTTGTCACCCTTTTGTCCTCGGTAAGCATACGAGTGGAAGAGCACTATCCTGGAGCAGTGTCCAAGTTTTGATAATCTCATAGTTGTCGTCACCAATTAAGTTTTCTCTTAGGAACCTGAGCCTATACACGTGGTTGCTAGCCCTTGAACGTTGCGCTACGAAGACTTTATCCATGCCTTTGCTTGACCTTAGGCCCAAGCTTAGCTCTCTTGAATACTTGCATGTTTCGTGGTTGTCCCGCTCCTATGTGGGAGGACCCTGCTAAAAAATCCTTGTTAGATCTCATTGCTCGTTCTCCAACAGATGATCAGGTGCAACGCTAATCGCTATCTACCCTGCTTTGGAACCTTTTCCTCGTAGATCATGTCATTGCCTTATCAACTAAATTCCTAGTTAGTGAATTGGCTCTGTCCATCGAATCTCATTTGTTTTGTCTCCAACTCTTTCAAGTCTCTGGATGTTTATTAGTCTTGGTCTCATGTTGCTGCTCGGCAAGACCAAATCTCATATTAATCCTTATCTGGTAATCACTTTGGTGGACACAAGGCGTATATGAAAATTAGGCAAGAGTCCCCTGCTCAGTTGTTTTTGGCAATTAGGCTATGTTCTCTTGCGCTGTGTTTTGATCTTTAGATCACCTCCTTATTGAATCCTAACCTTGTGACTACCTTTGTTTGCTATCCCTCCTCCTCATTGTGCTTGCTCCTATGCAACCAAATTTGTGCCATGTGAAAATTTTGGTGGGTTGTATGTTCAATAATGGTGCCACGATTAGCGATCTATGGTGCCGCGATGAAACCGAGAGCCTCCTGTGGGTGCACACATAAGGCTGTGCTACTCGACATGTGTTGGTATCAAGGTTTCTAATCATGATCCATTGTAGAACTGCATCGATGTGTTATTTTCACATAAGCTCTTCCTTGGTTATCTCTCCTTATCTTGTCAGAAGATCTGTACATCGAACCAGATACAATAGGATTTCCTTTTGGAGTCGTCCAAAGGATAACCTTTGAAGAATAGGTCACTGACATGAACATAAACAGACTACAAGAGATGGTAGACAAGTGACTCTACTTGGTTGTCCCTATAATGACATCGGTCATCTAGTGAGCAACTTATGTCATTCCTATTGGATCAGAAAGGTGCACCGCACTTAAGGTTGAACAAGTTATCAGTCGGATGATAAATGGACCAGGATATTATGTGTTGTAATAGGTCACCTAGTGCTTATAAGCTTTCTGTCCAAGTCTTGACCTTTATGTGCAAGATGATCAATCGACCTTCTTTAGTGTGACCCCTTTCTGCTGACTTCGATGGCGACCGTCTGTTTATGCTTCGACCAAAATTCTTATTCTCAAGAGTGATGATTTGGAACCTTTTAAATGTTGAGAGACAACTGATTAGTTGCCAGTAGGAAAGTAAATCTCTAGCTAGGTAACGACTCTTTGGCAACTATGAAGGCTAGATCTCACAGGACAATGCTAAGCAAAGAAACAGCAAAGCTGGTCATCGATGCCAGTACTGCTTTCTTCTCCAAGCCCTATGTCATCAAATCAATTCCATCTTCGACAATCACACAGATAGTGCAAGATACTATATCAGCTAAGAAAAGAGCTAGAGAAAGCACTTCCCTAGTCTCGGTCAGCATCGTTATGTATATGGTGCTATCAAAGGATTTGTTTAGGACTCTATTGGATGAAGCACAGGAGAGTAATCAGAGACATTCCCTTATCTTTGTAGGACTGTCACTCCATGTGAAGTATGCATTGTGCCCTGCAAGAACATCCCACCAGTTCAATGCTTGTGCATAGTTGAGTTGGTGTCTAAATCAATGGTTGAGGTTGTTTCCTAAGAGGCATGTAAGGAAAACCCTAGCCTCCATCCTCAGCAAAAAGCTACCGCTGTCATAAAAAGAGTTAAAGACTGTGAACACACTTCCCAATGTGTAAATCAAAGGAAATGAAGAATGGGAAATCTATCGAGATTTTATGGCACTCCACAAGTTATCTTAAGCCAGTGATTAGTGGCTCAAACATGGTTGAATTCACACCAAACTTGGTAATCTCATTCCTAGCTTAAGGTACTTCGATGTCTTAAGTTGATTTGAGGATTGGTTGAGTAAAGCATCAGAATTGAGAAATGTTTTGACAGTTCGGTCCCAAAAATTTTAGAACCAAGCAGTTTTGGTAGATGATTTGTTTGGATAGTCAAACGGTGTCCGTTTGAGCTGAATTTTTGGTCAATCATTAAAGGACTCTTGAATCTAAATGCCTACCAAAATTTGTGCACCTTTGAGTAGTAGTTTGCAGGATATGAACTGATTACCGAGAGGTATAGAATATGTGATTTCTCTGCTGACTACTATCATCTATCCTATTTGAAGGTTGTGTTTGTAGCTTAGGTCATGTTGGTAATGTGATGATTGTTAATACTTTAGATGCCCTAGAGAAGACTCCTAGCACCCCTTTTGTGCCTTGCTTTTGCCCACTCATTTTAATAATGCTGGAGCAGTCAAGGTGTTCTACAAGTCAATTTGTGCCATTACGAGTCGAAAGCAATTTGAAAAGTGTCAAACAACAGATTCTAGATTTTGCTTATGAATTGTTGATTGACATTAGAAAGGAAGCCTCAATGTCAAAAGTAGTCCAACCAGGTTAATTTTGTGGCAGTGTAAGTCAACCTAACTTACTGTGCCACTGCACCATGAAGGCAAATTGTGCTCAACCTGCTTGGTAGTATACTGTTTTTCCAGTCGGTGTATACTTGCAACTTTCGTTGACCTTCAAACCTCGCTATCATCCTTCTTTAGCAATAATTTCCAAGGCGGACTTGTCCTTTGGTACCTTCCATGTGTTTTACCCAAGAGGTTGCACCAGATTCAACCCAGATAACTATTGCCGCTTGGATACCAGGATTCCCTCAATTAATGATTGTCAAAAACACTGAGTCCATAGAGTCAGCTATTGCATTCACCACTCACTCAACAAACTCAGACAATAAAGTGTTATCATTAGAGAAAGAGAACTACACACATGGAATATTATGTAGTTTTTCATCGGATGGCATCTGAGTGATTGAACGGTTACGACCGGCATAGACGTTGTCTGTTGGTTACTCAATTTCTCATAGCCTCAGAGGATGATTACCCGTCTATGATCTCATCCCTTATGAAAGGTTGTACTCAAGCTACTTTGGTAGAGAACTGCTTTTTGAACTTTGTGAATGAATATGGAACCATTGTAATGAGTAGCTTTTAGAAGCTTGCAATCTAGTGCAAAGTTCACATGGTCTGTGCTATATTCACTAGGGAAATAGATATTATGGATAGTTAGTTTATGCTCCGTAGTACTCTCCGCATCCCAAGAACGAAGTGTTGTGCTGTCTTGGATTCCTCCCCAAAGTAACAATGCTTCATGGAAGTCAATGAAGGAAATTCTTTAGACAAAAACTTACTACGAAGAACAAGTATCAGAAAGTGTCTTGACCCAAATTAGCCTCTCTGATACTCCGAAGTTAAGTAGCCTAAATCTATCACTGATGTTGGAAAATGGATGACATGCTTCTCTTCCCTTAAAAGTCTTTTGCACCGAATCTCGGGGCAAGATTCTCGTAAGGGGGAGGGCTATAACACCCCAGGTGTTAGTCACAAGTTAAGCAATGGGTTTGATCTCAAACATGGCATGTTAAGTGGAGATGAAGGTGCCAAGATCAAATCTACAAGAGTGAGCTCCAACTTAAACTTGGACAACACACCTTTACTTACATGAGTACCCTTGTTAAGATTATGCAAGAGTAACGTAAACATGCTTATTTCATATACATTACATCAACATACATCCATATTGACCTGTGGAAAAGTTTCATGAAGTTTGGAATCAAGAAGTCACATGAAATGATAAGTTATAATCTTTCTTGGATTGCTTTATTAAGTGAATGGAATTATAGGTCATCAACCAAGCCTTGCAACCTAGCTCAAACAACTCTACTTACCCTCATGAACAAAGTTATGAAGGGTTCATGTTGAGCAAGGGGCCAGAAAATGCTTCAATAGATCAAAAAGGATAATTTAAGCTTTACCATGATGCTACTTTCACTTGCTTTGAAGTGTGTCTTATAGTGCTTGCATGGAGTTGCACCTTAAATAAAAGTTGAAGTTTGCGTGGTGTAGAACAAACTTTGTTTTAGTACCAATAGCTAGATCAGCTTGTAAGCAAGTCAAACCAAGCCCTCAATTTGGAATCCATGGCTGTTTTGGAGCTCAAAAATTTGGCTAAGTCCCTAATGGACTGAAACTGAGTTTTTAGTTTTCGTGTACCCCGCTTTGTAGCCATGTATCTCTCCAACCAAGCTGAATCAGACTTTGACGCTTTAAGAAAACTTGTAGATATCACATAGCTCTACAACTTTGATTATTATGGATTGTGCCAAAACTAAGTGGTTTAGGAGATATGGAGGGATGAACATCGGGCTTCAGTGGTATGTTTGAGGTGGTATTGAAATTCTTTCCTTCTTTCAGCAGAAGCAGTAAGGCTGACAGCACATAGAGTCTCAATGCCGCATGGCTCCCTCGGCTCACCTCGCTCATGCATGCTCACCACCTCACCCCATGTGCATGAGTACATAGACCCGAACTCCCTTGCCCGCTCCACTCTCTCCCTCTCCCTTCCCCTTCCCTCTCCTGCTCTCTCTAGCCGGCACCATGCTACTACCATGCCGCTACTAGAGCCCCATCACCGCTGGCCACTCTCGCACAGTCGCCCAGATAAGGCCGCTGTTAGCTCCGTCGTCGCCTCCTCCCTTGTCCTACGTCGCTTTAGCAACCGCGCCGCTGCCCCTTGCCATGCCGCTACTGCACGTGCTACCCTGTAGCCATGGCCGCCCATGAAAGCTTTGTGGCCATGCCGCTAGTGGCCAGCTCGGGGCAAGCTAGTGCCAACCGCGAGCGTGGCCTATCCCGGCGCCCTTCCTCTGCTACCGCCGGCCACCCTGGCTGCCTGAACGGGTCGGTCCCGACGTCCTCCCCTGCTTGCTCTATTGTTGAAGAAGGCCAGGGACTTCATGTGAAATTTGAAGGAAGTGAAGGATCTTTCTGTGAAACCATAGACTCATTTAAATAGTGCCTAAAGGACCTATTCGCTGACGTTGAGTTATGTTTTCTATAGGGTCCCCGATGCAAGATCTACACCCCTTTTTCTTTGATTTATGCAGATTTGCATGATCAAATTTGAAAATTTGTAGTAATTAGTAGAAAAAATGTAAAATAGTAAATGAGGACCTTTTGGAATCCTTGTGAAATTTTCTATGCAGTAGATCTATAATATGGCATGTTTAAGTTTAAATATTTTGATGTAAAAATAGATTTATGCAGTTAGGTTCTTAATACTAGTTATGTCTTGTCTTTTTCATAACTACAGTTGTGGTGCTTCAATAAATGTGAAATTTTTATGGAGTGTTAATAAGGTGATGTGTGATGTCTGGTAAAATTTTTGGAAGTTTAGACTTGATAGTTTAAGATCTATAAAAATAAAAATGCCCTATGTTGCCTTGCTCCTATTCTAAATAGGCCTGCATGTTTGAATTAATTAGCTTAGTTAAGTTATGAATCATGACTTGATGACAGTACATGAGTTGTAGTACTTTTCTTAAGCTTTTCAAAAAGCTAAATATCTTGATTTTTGGTTAAGTAGATCTTGAGTTATAGTTGCTTAAATCTCTGTGGATGTTTCTGCCCAAACCCAGATAGGGTTGTCTTTTTGGTATTGTGGGGCCTTCTTAGTAGTAGAATTAGCTTTAGGTGTTTATAACAAAGTTGTTTAGAATTTGCTAACTTTTCTAAAAAGTCAAGAACCACATTTATCGAACATGTAGAACTCCAGTTATAGCTATTTAAATTGGCATGTCAGTTTTTGTCCATGTTTTAGACAGAGATGCATTCATTGGATTAATTGATCTTGTTATCTATAGAATCATCTTAAGATGATAATAAGAAAGTTGTATATAACTCACTTAAATAGCTTGTGTTAAATTTTCATGGCATTTAGCCAAATAGTTTGTGAGTTATGACTGTTCTAAGTTGGTCTTCAGAAATTATAGTTCTCTAGAATTTCTAGGACCAGATTTGATAAATGTGACTGTTTGTCCCTTTTAACTTGGGAATCATGCTGGGATGATTAAATATTAATTGTATACAATTTCATAATCGTTCCATATTGTCTTGTTTCATGTATTTTGGATTAGTACAACTCTAGTTATAAGCTTGTGAAGTTGCATGGCAGAATCTGTCCAAGTCTAGACAGATGTGCTCAATTGTGCTTGATTGACCTTGTTAATTATGGAATCACCTAGTGATGATGATAATAATGTTGTAGTCAATTTCATTAGCTTTATAGAAAGTCTAGGGTCACCCTTTTTGGATGCTTATATCTCTAGTTATGGTTAAAATAAGTGACTGCGGTGCATGCTGTCCAGATTTCTATACATGTGTTAGGTGATTGCTACAACTTGCTCTTGTTTTGGCTAAACATGTTGGTTAGTTCTTGATCATTGCAAGGGTGCAATATCTGAACTTAAGTTCACTTGTGTGCCATACCTAATATGCTTGGTATCCCTTTATAATAGGTTGTGTGATGTTTAGTTAAATAACTCTAGGTTTCTATGTCTTGCATGATTTTATGTTTGCCTTGAATGCTATTATGTGATGCGTCTCATATTACAATTCTTCATATTCATGCACTTGCATCTTGCATCTTGCATCTCATCTAGGTACGCTAGATGAACCATGTGAAGGACATGATGTTGGAGCCAAACCTGAAGACGGTGTATGATGGACCTATCCTAAAGATGGAAGGACTGGACAAGTGCTAGGATAGGAGATACTCGCCTAGCGAGTGTCGTCTAACAAACACTAACCTAGTGTTGGAATGCAGACATGCCCTAGAGCATTCTAAGCCTCCTATGTTTTTATAAATATCACTTGAGTTCTTTATGTTTGATGCATTAGGTTATAAGAGTTGATTGGAACCACTTGATGCATAGAACTACCTTGTCCTAGAAATATACCTTGAACCCTATGTAGGTCCAGGATCGAATGTATGCTTAGCGATGCTTAGACCAGTAGAAGTCAGGTGATTCCCTATCACCTGCGAGATATAGGTGGATACCAAAGCACGGTTGGCTATATTTGCTATCAGTGGAAATAACCATGTGTTAATAATAAATGGAGACCGGGCGAGATGTCGATAGAGAAGCAACAAGACATGGAGGTCTCAAGTGTGGATCTATCCCCATCTATGTCATTTAAGGACCAATTCATTGTACGTCCTCATGTCATGACTTGTTCCGACCACAAAGCCAAGTAGCTCAACTTAGGCCGAGAATCGAAAAGTGAAAGTGCGCACTTTGGAGGTAGTAAGGATGTGCTGGGGAGCTATTAGTGTAAGTCCAAAGGTGAGATTGACCACCTGGTAGAGTGGACTCCCTAAGAGTGTGGCGCTGGGCGGACCCATGAATTTGTTCCTGAGTTGTATCAAAGGTGACCCTGAGGCAACCACTGATCAGGTTGATTGGGTGAGTGTTAGGAATAAATCCCCAGCTGGGTAGGAATCGATTCGAATCGCCGTCTCTCTCGGATAGTGAGAACTTAGCTGAGCAACGACAACGTAGTAATTGAACTTGATGGTTATAATAATGATGATGATGTTACAACATTATACCTGGCTATGGTTACTATTGCCTGTTACTAAATGATATCCCACATGTTTGGCACAGGTTAGTTGCTAATCTAGAGATGAATAGCTATAATTAACTTGGTTACTGAATTGTTAAAAATGTATAGCTCAAATCTTAGCTTTTATGCAAAATGTTGTCAAGCTAGCTCCACCTATAAAGCCTTGCATACTCCTTGGTGTCACTTTATTTCTGGTTTACGACTGGGTAAGTCTAGCTGAGTACATTCGAGTACTCTGGGTTTATCCCACCATGTTGCAGGTGAAGTTCTTGGCCTGCTGAAGATGGTGGCTAACCTGTCGGTGGGCTCGGTGACTCTATATTTACTTCTCATCTATATTGCTTTTATCTAAGGATGTCACTTTTGCTAGCAATATATTTGGAGCTTATATTAATATAATCATTTGAAAGCTATGTTGTTTTCACTAATCGGTTTTGAAACCCAAACTTGTACTATTATTTGTGAACCCATTTGTAATATTATTTCCGCTAGCAACTTTGCGTATGTGATGTGTATTTGCTTAATCACGCTGATCTTGGTTGTGATGTTGATTTATCCGAGGTCCTTAGTGACACTCGGTGGACTACCGGGTTTATATAAGTGAAAGTATGCATGTGTCAACATGTTAGCGGGGACAACCGTACTTGATCTTGTATAAATTGGGTGGTTCTGTCATAATAACAGCGGAATATAACAATGTTATTCAGAGTTATAGAGGAAGCATGATTAATTTAATGACATGGTGGAGCATTAACATAGTGGATATTTTCATACAAGAGATGCTAGCAGATTTTATATCTTTTCTTATAAAAACCTTTCATGAGGGTTATAAATAAACACTATAGTCGTAGCATGAAAGGAATCCTCTCTGAGCCCACCAGGAGGTTTCCAAATAGAAGAGTTAGCTCTAAGTATCCTTCGATCACCTACAATAGGGGAATAAAACCTTGAGTACTCGATTGTACTCAGCAAGACTTACCCGATAGGAGGAAAATAAAAGACTCCAAGGATATGCAAGGCTATCTAGGCTTGTGGGTTATTGCATCTGCTGGAAGCATTACTAAACGTGCATCCTTATATTCAACTTCATTAGCAGTCATCATTAGTTCATTAACTACCCATTCTTTGTAAGCACCTATGCTACTTTCAAGCAGGTGGTAAGCAATCAGAACCATTTTACCATCTTTCAGTATTCCTGTTCTTACTACGGTGCTAGACCATAGCTAAGTCATACCAGTCTCACAGAAATAGGTGATTCATGAACCACTATATCCCAGCTAGGGTACCCCAAAACACATGCCCCATTTGTACCCCAGGCACAAACAAGACCAACCCATTCCACTCCTGTCATGGGGTCCAGGTCCCCATCCAAACTTGGACTCCAAGCCCCCACACTTGAGACCTAGTCTCAGTATGGTGCTTAGACCTCCACCTTTCCCCGCCTCCAATCAGTTGGTCCAGAAAGAGCCAGAACCCATGACAAGAGCGTAATGAGCCTTCCCGCTCCCATAAGCAAGTATGTGCTCAGGATAATAAGTCTGTGACCTGACTACCATCCATAGCAATGGACGGTCCTCAATCGACACAAGCAGAACAAGTGCAATTCGAGCCTCGCTTGAATGCCTAACCAAGTCTAGATCCAAAGTACCATTCCACCCGGTCTCTAATTATCATTCATATATATTCCATGTGACAGTAACAATAATATCTTTCCTATCTCTCGCGAGTGACAGGTAATCACTCGACTTCTACCAGGATCCTATAGCATAGCAATCTACATGATCCCAACATACTAGTAGGACTCATAGGATAAGGTACTATATATATATATGCAAGTGGTTTTCATTCAACTCCTTAAAACTTAATGCACAAGCATAAGATAAAGTGCAGAATAATAGGGGATATGCCATCGGGGCATGCCTAGGCAAGATGTAAACAAGGATTAGCATTCCATCATGGTGACACGATCATCAAGGCACCATCTTTTGCGCTACTCCAGATGACTTCACAATC
Organism: Miscanthus floridulus; assembly: GCF_019320115.1. Lineage (NCBI taxonomy): Eukaryota > Viridiplantae > Streptophyta > Magnoliopsida > Poales > Poaceae > Miscanthus > Miscanthus floridulus. Next base: position 11,225 of record NW_027096459.1, on the reverse strand, counting down.
CATCATTGTTCCTATTATAATATATGTGGATGCAACGCAGAAAACGTAATTAATCAACGACAACCATAACTCTTAAAATACGTTGACGCCTCTCAAGCTAACAAGCTAGCTCTAATGGCTAACACACTAGGCTACATGTCCGCGTGGTCGAGTAAGTCATTGTTTCCTGTAAAATATTTTAGTTCTACGATCCCAAGATGTTTCGGCAATTTATTGATTAAATATATATTTTCGAGTTATGGGCTCATTTAGCTACCTTAGCAAACTAATTATTATGGAGCTACAAAAATTATAGTGAGCACCTAATAATGTGAGGAATTTACTATGAAAATTTTAGAGTCAACACTATCACCAGTTTATCCCAAAAATTCCTTCAAGTTTATATCTTAACAATATTAAGCATCTCAAATTAATTAGATAACTCTAGAAAATATTATAAAACTATGTGAACAAAATATACTAGCAGATAGATCATGATTTTAGGAACCTAACAAAATTGGCTTCACAATTTTTGGTTAACTACACAATTTTATACTGAATTTACAAGTTTACCCTAGAAACTAAATTAGAAAGTACAATAGAAAAAGAAAAGGCCGGCAACAACCCTCTCAGGCCCGACAACCCAGCGTGGCGCGGCTGCGCGCGCATCGCGGCGACCCAGCAATGGCCCAAGGCCGGGGCACCCGCGCATGATGACGGCTTTGCAGAAAAAACCCTCGTGCTTTTGGATAATAACATGGCTACTATGTGTACTATTCCTACCGGCAGTAACTTTGTAGCCAAACCCTCGGATGTTTTTGCCTTTACCATGGGGAGGTCCCTTAGGATCCCCACGCACGCTGGTGCATCGGCCGATGGCATAAGGCAGTTACGCCGGGCAACCTAGGTGTTCTACGATAGAGGTAAGGGGTCGACCACCATCTACAGCTAAACGCGCAAGGATGGGTGGTGGTTAGGGACTCAGAGGCGCACTACTATGGGCTGTAGCGGTGGTGGCCTGACTGTTATGGTGAGCCTATGCCCTCATGAAAAGGTAGAGATGGTGGAGGAGCATCAATAGCTCACTGTGGTGCACACCCTACTAACGGTTGAAGTAGGGGAGCACTGCAATGGTTTGGCCACGTGTGACCGGGTGGGGCGGCGGCGCTATGCGATGGACATAGGCATGTCATCCGAACGACGACGAGTACCCTGGCCAAAATAGTGCGAGCACCAGATAGAGGGAGTCAAGGTGAGCTCAGGATTACAAGCAATTGAACTGCTACCACTCCTACATGCCTTACCTCCCAACCCACAGATTCAGTGGTGCCAATGACCGACGATGAGCACAATGCCAAATTACCATCGATAGGGATGACCGAGCTTGAGGGGAAGGAGACGGCTAGCCTACTTCCTAAGCTACCCACTAGAGCAAGGAATTGAACGACGAAGCCACTGGCGCTAGGCAAATTGGAGGGCAGAGAAGCAGAGCTCGAGCCATGGCTAAGTCATCGAGGAGCACACGAGCCAGCACGAGCAGATTAAGACGAGCGGCTTCGATCGATAGCTACAACACGAGAACATGTGCATAGGTGGTGAGACAATGGAGGGATTGGTGTGACACACTTGAAGTGGAGCAACCGAACCTGAGCCGGTCACACCAGCGTCGGCTAGCGAGGAAAAGTGAGGCAGGAAAGCATCCCATCGCCACTATGAGTGGGCCATCGACCAAACATGGTAGCAGTGGCATACGCCAAGGGCCGACGCGGTAGGTGATACGAGGGGTGAGGCGGATGCCACATCAACTGAGTGATGCAGCCACAACCATGACGCGGGGCAGTAGCGTGGCGACCAGCCGTAGCAGGGCAATGATAGTGGCCCGCTAGGGCCGATCATGGCCACCCATGGCCAGTCAAGCCAACCGAGCTTAGCATCATGGCATGCGGAAAAGGGCTAGTCGCATGACGCCGAGCGGTTGCGTGAGGTGGCCACGCGCACAGGCTAGACATATGATGTGCACGAATTTTAAAGCAAAGCAAAGGATGCCGATCATCTCAACCGAAGTTCAACCAATCCTACTAACCTAAAGTCGACACTACCAGCTAGCTAGCGAAGCAATTGCCATCACCCGAGACCAACCAGAGAGAGAGATACAAGGGTGCCAACTTGGGTTCATCGCTAGAGTGTCGGTTCACGAACAGAGCGCCAACAACGCGGTTACAATGCGTTCCAAGGAGGTTTGGGCAGTTTTTACGAGAGCAACGTGACATCCAACACAACTTTGACCTACACCATGCTCATGTACTCACTTTGATGCAATCAACAATACCAAAACATGCAACTAGTGTTTAAACATTTTTGTTAGAAATTAAATGTCAAAATAGCATTGTCATACTACTTTTCCATACTTAGGAAAGTTAAGGATTTCTGTTGAGGCTAAGTAACCATTAACTCTTTTGTCATAATTTTTAATAATCTAAACCTTGTTAACTTCAACCACAAATACTTCATACAATAGTCCATACCTTATACAAACCCATAGGAGCAAAATATTTAAGCACCATTTAACTATTTTTCTCAATATAAATCACCAAAAATGGTATTTTAACAATAGTTCAAGTGTTTGCTGACTTAACAAAAAGAGCTTATCTTAATGTCAAATTTGATTTTTGAGCTCCTAAACACTAGTTAACAACATCTATTTTCCAAAAGTTAAAGTTGTATTTCCATCTACTAAACTTGTACTTCAATTTTTATTTAAGTACTAAATACAAGTTATGTTTGATCCTTGTTCCTAGAAATTGTTTTTCGCCTCATATGCGTTATAATTTTTTTAACCTAGAAACTTGTTAGGCTAACCCTTCTCGGACCTAAATCTCGGTGCTAAGCAAACTCATAACACCAGGGGTGTTACAAGGTTCGAGTAGATGCTATGCTTAGGTCATCAGTAGCGTGAGTAACCTACCGTTGCTCACAATAGGAGATTATTATTACTCTCATAATAAAATAATGAAAGGAAAAATGGAGACAGGGCAGGGATATGGTATGGGTATTGGTGGGTGTAACAGGTTGTGTCCCATGGCCAATGGGGCTTAGCTTGGGTACATTGTTTTCCCTGTTCGTGTCGATTAAGGACCATTCGTTGCTATGGATGGCGGTCAGGTCATAGACTTATTATCCTGAGCACATACTTGCTTATGGGAGTGGAAAGGCTCATTATGCTCTTGTCATGAGTTCTGGCTCTTTCCAGACCGACTGATTGGAGGTGAGGAAAGGTGGAGGTCTAAGCACCATACTGAGACTGGGTCTCAAGTGTGGGGGCTTGGAGTCCAAGTTTGGACGGGGACCTGGACCCTATGACAGAAGTAGAATGGGTTGGTCTTGTTTGTGTCTGGGGTACAAATGGGGCGTGTGTTTCGGGGTACCTAGCTATGATACATTGGTTTGCGAATCACCGTTTCCAAGAATCGGTACAACTTGGCTATGGTCTAGCACCATAGTAAGAACTAGAAGATGAAAGATGGTGAAATTGTTCTGATTGCTTAACCCTTGCTTGAAAGTAGAACATGTGCTTACCTAGAATGGTTAGCTAATGAAGTAATCATGACTGCTAATTAAACTTGATCTTAAGGACACACTTCTAGTAATGCTTTTCGCAAACAAAAAGAAAACAACAAACCCATATTGCCAATCATATCCTTGAGAGTCGGGAAACTATTCCCACTAGTCGGGTAAGTTTGGCGAGTACATTGTTACCTAGGGTTTATTTTACCCTGTTGCAGGTGCAGTTTGAGGAGTAACTCTTGTATGGAGGATTCTTCTAGTGGGCATAGATGGATCCTTGTATCGTTTCCGCTAGATGTTTATTTTCGTTCCACTATTTAATTATCACACTCTGAATTCTGGTATTGTAATAAATAATTTCTCAGAACTCTTATTGTATGAAATGGACTAAGTATTCTAAGCTCATACTCATTATTGGATTCTAGATGGAAAACATGGATTGTTTCAAGTTCTCCCTTGGGGTGTGCTCGATGGAACTGTCCGGTGTAGCTAACTTTCGGGGTGGTTAGTGTCTAGTGGAAGACGAGCGCCTCCGAAAGCGTGTTATTTTAGGTGGTTCTTCCATAGGTGGTATTAGAGCCAATAATGAGTCTACGAGTTTAAAAACTCTTTTCAAAACCCAAAATTTGACCAATAAAAGTTTTGCGAAAAGTAGGATGCGATAAATTACGTAAATAAGTATAAGCCCTAGTAATATAGTCTATCTAGGATAGTGGCACTGGTTTTATCTAATCAATCTTCTGTAGGTACACTAATTTACGCTGTGTAAGAATCATTTAGCGTATGGGAAGTGAGTGTTTGTTGTGCCAAAAATTATATACGAATGCCGCTATATTCTGGCTTGAGCGAACGAATAGGTCGCTCCATGCATCATGAAAAGAGAATCTTGCTTAAACTAAACTCCCCCACATGTATAATTTTTGGATAGTAAATAGATAGGATAATAAATAAAGAGAAATGCTTTAACTCTTAAGGAAAAGTTCTCGCTTGTAACCATTTATCGGGCCTTATCATATCTCTAGCCATTTGTTTCTAAGTATGGAGGCCTAGTCCATAATGATGGGTTCCTATCTGTTTACAGATGAACCTAAGGTCTAGTCATGGGAGCACTAGTGTTGGGACGGGCCATGGTCTTGGTGAAGACCAGGGCAAAAATGGTCATGGCGATGATCATGGCAATGCCAACGGGGAGAGCCACAAGGCCCCACTCCTTGGTCCTCCTCCTCTGCCACCACCACCACCTCCAATGACCTATGCTGAGATGATGGCTGAGATGTTGGATGCTCATCATGAGTCAGCCCATGCCCTAGAGATGCTGGCACAAGCTATTGGTGGCTTCACCCATGGAGGCCCCGGTGGCAATGGCGGAAATGGGGGTGGTGCCCACGGTCCCAAGAAGCCCTATTCCTATCAGGACTTTTTGGGGACACACCCACCCACGTTCACGCTAACTATTGAGCCTCTTGACGTGAAGTATTGGCTTCATATTCTGGAGCAGAAGTTTCAGCTACTCAATGTGACTGACAAGCAAAAGGTGTGTTTTGCCGCATAACAGCTTCTGGGATCTGCTAGTGCTTGGTGGGACACTTTCAATGCCATGCAGCCTGTGGACCACCATGTGACTTGGCAGGAGTTTATCACTACTTTCTGTCAGTACTATATTCTTGTTGGTTTACTGAATAGGAAGATGTTCAAGTTTCTAGAGCTGAAGCAAGGAAACATAACTGTGATGGAGTATGTGAACAAGTTCAACCATCTTGCACAGTATGCGGGGACTCATGTGGATACTGATGAGAAGAAGATGGACCATTTCAATCGTGGTCTCTCTTGCATCTTGCAAGAGAAGTTATATACAGGGGGCTATCAGACCTTTGGTGCTTTGATGAATGCTGCCATTGCTATGGAGGGACTTCAGCATGACTCTCAGGCTAAGTGGAAGTGCAAGAGGGTGATCACTGGGTCTTCTAGTCACCCGTAGTCTCAGAAGGTACATGTTGTGAGGATGGTGTCCTATCACTCTCTGGGTGGACAATCGTCTCGCCAGACTCAGCAGACTCACTAGGCACCTCCCACTCAGTACCGTGCACCTACTCAGCAGGTGTAGCAGCCTTAGGGACAATAGGTTCCACCTTGTTAGGGACAGAGGAACAAACCAGGTGCTTGTTTCAAGTGTGGCATGGAAGGCAACTATGCTCATGAGTGCCCCTAGAACTAGCTTGCTCAGTTGTAACACCCCGGTGTTACATTGTAATGTTTTGCTTAAACATTTCGTAAGCATCTGGAATTATGTGCATATGTGTATGGCATAAAGTATAACTCGATGTTCGGCACTTGAAACGTTCGTACGAAACATGAGTCTATGGTTATGTTTCGTATAATACTGTGTAATCGCATTGTTCTAGAATCTAAAAAGGCTAAAGGATGTTGGCTAACGGTGATAAAACGAGGTGTGGTCGGACAAGGATAGCTGGCTAGTACCTCGAGTAGGCTGGGTTTGGATTCCGACGCGGAATCGTTCGTTTCAACGTCATTCGCGTAAGTTTCGGAAGTGGCCGACGATGCCACTTTTGGCAAACTCTGTGGAACGATTGGCTTAAGATGTAGCACGATGTAATGACTATGGTCGATAGCTTGATGAACCTTCTTGTGCATCGAGCAATTGGTTTAGCGATTGGAGCATTGCGTACAAGGTTTCTCACTGCTTTAAAAAGCGTGCAAGACACCTGGCTTAGCCCTGGGTGCGGTCACCACCCGCTGCTGGCTTGCCAGCACCCACTGCCGCGCCCAGCTACGCCATGCACGCACATGGCCAGTGCGTCATGGCCGCCTGCCCTGCTGCTGCTCGCCTGAGGCCACAGCCCCGCTGCTGTTCGCCTGCCACCACAGCTGGCTCGCCCTACACGTCGAGGCGTAGGTCACGTCTACTTGCCGCTGGGACACGACGCGCACATCCTGCTCTGCGATGCCTTGGCCGAGAGCGCGCCGGGCCCGCGCTACACGCCACCCATCGCCATGCCGGCTCTGCGCCATTGACATCACTTTGGCTGTTTATGCGTTGGACGACAGTCTGCCCGCCGTCACCTCGCATCGCACTCGCGCTATGTCCCTTGTCGGACACTGCCCGCTGCATCATCGTACCGTTGCCTCGTCGGTTTGCTGCCACGCCATGCTAAATGGCGCCTAGAGCCACGCCCTGCTGCTCCCCATGGTTGTGCACGCCAGTAATTGCATTGATGACCACCACAGGTCTGAGCCGAGCCATGCTGTGACCTCCCTTGTCTTCGCTATCTCCTTGGTCGCCGAGGCGATTCTCTTCAATTCGCCTTGACCATAGCAGTAGATTCAAATTCGTCTTAGGCTCGACTTTGTTAGGCATCTAGCTACGTCCCATCCCCACCTCGCGGTGTATGCCATTGCACAGGGCCGTGATTTCATAATCCTGCGCCACCGGGTCCATAAGACCGCGCTAGCACTCCTCGACGGCAAGCCAGCCACGTAGTGCCTCTCGTAATGATTCAGTGCACCCACAGCCTTGCCGTACCCTCCTGAGCACAACGCGCACCGCAGCCGTAGCTTTGTAGTAGGCCAGCCAGCACCGCGGCGGTCATGCCACCGTCGGGCACCACCGCACCGCTACGAGCGCACGTGGCTAGCTCTGCTCAGACCACCTCCGACCGAACCATCAACGCGAAGGTATCCGTGAGTACTCCCTAGTGCTCGTTGGCTCATGTGCTGGCTTTGCCTCCGTTGTTGCATATGGGAACGCCCCCGCCTTTGCAGGTCAAGGGCCACCACCAGGGAGGGAGTTCGTGACTACGCCTCTGCTCACCGTGTCACCTCCATTAGCTTCTACTTGTTGTCAAGGTACCTATCGACCCCTTAGGTAGGCAGTAGAGGTTCCAGTGAGGCCGGCGTGGTCGCTTAGTGCCCGCGCTGTCGCGCCAGTGCGCGCCCTGGGGGCCAGGGACTTAGTCGCGGTGAAGACGTAGAAATGGGAGGGTGTAGATGTAAAACAATAGACTGAGGAAATAGTGCTCTGGTGCTCGTGGAGATTACCGAGTATGTCGGGGGTGTTCGTGCATATTTGCCAACGCGCATAGGCCTTCCCCGTTGCGGGCCGTTGGCCGGTTGGGCCGCGCCTCCACATGGACCGCGCGGCAGCCTGCTATCGCGCACGGGCGGGATGGCGCATTGGGCTGAGCCGCGCGTTGTGGGCCGACGAAGGAGAATTCAGTTTTCTTATTTTCCAGAGAATAGAAATGTTTATTTATTTTCTATTATGAACCCAACTTCGATAAATCATAGTAAATTGCATGGTTGTCCAAAAATAGTGAAACCAAGTTTGTTAGGTTCGCAAAAATGTCATCTACCTGTTAGTATAGTTAGTTCACCATTAGCTGTTAGGATGGTAGGCTCATAAGATTTAAGTAGAAAGCTTAGCGTGATATCGATCAATAATTGCAGGAATTCTTGTGACAAATCGATAATAGTTTTAGCTTTAGAAATTTTATAGTAGGTTCCTTAGGCCTTATATACTTGCTGTAAAATTGGTAGCCGTAGAGCGAGTTGCTTGATAGCGTAGTTATTATCCTTGCTTTATTGTATGTATCGTAAATTGGCATTAGGAGTAGGAATATCTGTAGTCGCCGGGTACGTAGCTTAGACTTTAGTGGGTAGATCTCACTTAGTAGTTTAATAGATGTGCTTTTGCATGTAGAGAGTCTGTTGCCGTAGTGTTAATCATTGCATCATCATTTCATGTAGATCACGAACAGGTAGACTTCGTATCCGTCTGTGAGCCGGAGTATGACGAGGTGATCGAGGAGTACGAGGAGGAGCTCTTCGCACAGGAGGGAGCCTAGGAGCCTATTGGTACTAACCTTGCTAACCCGGCACCTGCCCAAGGCAAGCCCCAGTGCATAACCCCTATTTTTAATTGATCACCGAATATATTTATATAATATGCATTTACGTTATAGGCATTTTATGGAAACTACATGCATAAATATATCCACCATGAGTCCTACTAGTACAGGTCGAGTAGCTGCTATGCTCAGGATGTCGGTAGCATGAGTAACCTGCCGTTACTCGCAAATAGGTGATTAAACTATGATATCATGATGAAATAATGGAAAGGAAAATGGTGACCGAGCAGGGATGTGGATTTGGTATTGGTGGGTGTGAGGGGTTGTGTCCTGCGGCCAACAGGGCATAGCCTGGTTACACTTTTTCCCTATCTGTGTCGATTAAGGACCGGTTGTTGCATATGACTCTAGGCAAGTCACAGATTATTTTCCCGAGCACATACTTGGGTATGGGCGCAGGGAGGGCTTGCTGCTCTCTTGTCGCGGATCCGGCTCTTTCCAGACTGACTGATGGGAAGAGGAGGTGGTGGAGGTCCTTGCACCACACTAAGTCTGGGACTCAGAGGTGAGGTCTTGGAGTCCAAGTTTGGATGGGACCTGGACACCCGGGACAGGAGAGTGGTGGGTTAGTCCTGCTTGTGTCTAGGGTACAAGCGGGGCGTGTGTCTTCGGAGCACCAAGCTGGGCACAATGATTCGCGAATCGCCGGGTTATCTGATATGGCTTGTCTGCGGTTTAGCACCATAGTAAGAACTGGAAGTGGAAAAAATAGAAGGAATAGTATCGATTGCTCAACTCTTGCTTGAAAGTAGAACAGGTGCTTATATAGATTGTCTAGATGAAAACTTAATACGACTGATGATAATAATGTATCAATAAGGACTCACTATTAGTATTGCTTTTTGCTAAAAGAAAACCAACAATCATAAAGCCTAGCATATTCCTTGGAGTCGGGAAAGTATTCCCACTGGTCGGATAAGTCTTGCGAGTACATTGTGTACTCAGGATTTATTTAGCCCTGTTGCAGGTGATGCTTGAGGAGTACCTTGTGTGGAGGATTCTTCTGGTGGGCTCAGACGGAATCCTCGTTATCTTATCGTTAGATGTTATCTTTTAATATTCCGCTATTTATTATTCCGCACTCTGTATTTAGTATTGTAATAATGTACTTTTTAAGAAACTCTAATGTATGAGATGGACTTGTGTTGTAACTCGTTCTCATTATTGGATCCTTGGGAAAAATGTGGATCTTTTGGGTTCTCCCTCGGGGTGTGCCCGACGGGCACCGTTTGCTGTAGTTGCTTTCGGGGTGCTTAGTGTCTGGTGGAAGACGAGCGCCTCCGTAAGTACGCCATTTCGGGCGGTTCTACCACAGTTGGTACCAGAGCCAATAATGGTCACGAGTTCCTCACTCTTTTACAAAACTAAAAGTTTGACCAACAAAAGTTTTGCGAAAAGTAGGATGTGATTAAGTTGAATTATATAAGTATAAGCCCTAGCTATATGGTATATCTAGGATAGCGGCACTGGTTTTATCTAATCAGTCTTCTGTAGGTACACTGACTTACGTTGCGTAAGAAATCGCTTAGTATATGGAAAGTGAGTGTGCGATGTGCCGAAAATTTTATGAATGCCGCTATATTCCGGCTTGAGTGAACGCATAGGTCGAAGCATGCATCATACAATAGCATCTTACTTGAACTATAAGTCCCCCTTCACATATAATGAAAGTAGTAAATTGGTAGGACTAACTAAATGAATGCTTTAATAAATGTGCTATCATCTCTTTAATCCCTGGATTCTGATCGGGAAGGTGTCCTAATGGATGGTTCGTCTCTCTTACAGATGAATCTAAGGTCCAGACATGGGAGCACCAGTTCGGGAGCGGCCAACGAGGGCCATGGTGACAGTGCTTGAGCCTTTGAGCATGGCAACGAGGGAGCTCAGGAGGTTCCACCCTTGGTTCCTCATCCTTTCCCGCCGCCGCCACCGCCTCCACCGATGTCCACCATGGAGATCATGGTGGAGTTGTTGGCTACTCGTTGGGAGTCAGCCGCTGCTCATCAGGAGACTACTCGTGCCATGGAGATTATGGCACAGGCCGTCGTGGGTCTCGCCCGTGGAGGCCCCAGGGGCAATGGTGGGAATGGGGTGGTGCTCGTCGTCCTGAGGGACAGTCCTCTTATCAGGACTTCCTCAAGACCCACCCGCCCATGTTCACGCCGTCGGACAAGCCTTTGGAGGCGGAGCACTGGCTTCGCACGCTGGAGCAGAAGTTTTGGCTGCTCAGAGTGGCCAACGAGCAGAAGGTGCACTTTGCGTCCCAGCAGCTTTTGGGTCCATAGGTGCCTAGTGGGAGACTTTCCAGGCCGTGGAGCTGCTGGATCATCCGGCAACGTGGCAGGAGTTCTCCACCTCCTTCCGTGAGTTCTTCATCCCTACAGGTGTTATCAACTAGAAGGTGACCGAGTTCCTGGAGCTGCGCCAAGGAAGCAGGACGGTAATGGAGTATGTGACCCAGTTTAACCACTTGGCTCAGTATGCTGGTAGTTAGGTGGACACGAACGACAAGAAGAGGGACCGCTTCTTTCGTGGTCTCACTCCTTCACTTCAAGAGAATCTATATCTAGGGAACTATCTGAACTTTGGGGCTCTCATGAATGCCGCTATTGCCCTTGAGGGTTTTCAGCGGGCATCGTAGGCAGATTGGAAGAGGAAGCGGGTGGCAGCTAGATCCTCCAGCCACCCTCATTCACAGAAGGTACAAATTGTTAGGCAGGGGCCCTATCAACCATCTAGCGGGCCTCCGTTCCGGTC
>NW_027096458.1:0-60000 GCF_019320115.1 Miscanthus floridulus | reverse complement strand
ACCTTGTGCACATGTGTTAGCATATTTTCACAAATATTTTCAAGGGTGTTAGCACTCCACTAGATCCTAAATGCATATGCAATGAATTAGAGCATCTAGTGGCACTTTGATAACCGCATTTCGATACGAGTTTCACTCCTCTTAATAGTACAGCTATCTATCCTAAATGTGATCACACTCGCTAAGTGTCTTGATCACCGAAACAAAAATGGCTCCTACAATTTTACCTTTGCCTTGAGCCTTTTGTTTTTCTCTTTCTTCTTCTCCAAGTTTAAGCATTTGATCATCACCATGCCATCGCCATTGTCATGATCTTCGCCATTGCTTCATCACTTGGAGTAGTGCTACCTATCTCATAATCACTTTGATAAACTAGGTTAGCACTTAGGGTTTCATCAATTAACCAAAACCAAACTAGAGCTTTCAATCTCCCTCTTTTTGGTAATTGATGACAACCCTTTCACAAAGATATGAATTGAGATTTAATTGAATTCACGTTGCTTGCCCAAGCATATCTACCATGTGTAAAAGAATATGAACAAGTTTCATGAACTCCAAATGGTAGTAATTGCTCCCCCTATATATGTGCTAAGAGTTTGGATTGTAGCTTGCACATATGCTTAGATAGGAAATATAGGAGACAATTTCTACCAAATGATGCTAAGGTATAAGAGATGGACCTTTGAAGCGTGATACCAATCGGAGTGCACCAATATACCATCCTTAGCACCATTAGCAACTAGACATACACAAAAACTAGAATACCCCATGAGATCAATATTACAAATAAGGGTCTAGTTTCCATAGAATGAACATAGGTCTAGTTACTTTAGCCTATGCATGCTAGTTTTTCATTTCAACATTTAAACCTACAACTAGCATACACCACACAAGCATGGATATAGAAATTTAGAACATGTGCTATGCAAGCAAATATATGAAATGCACATCAAAATGCAACATACAAGTTTATGAGCTTGCTCCCCCTACTTGTGTGCTCAAAATTTTAATTGATCCCTTTTCTTTATCATATCTCTCCCCTTATGTCAAATACTCCCCTATCACTCATATCTTTGTTTCTCTCCCCCTTTGTCAACAATTAGCACAAAAGGTGAGCTCAAATTATAGTTAGGTTGGGGTGAAACCATGTAAAATGAGGATCATTTTCCCAAATTGGTTCAATCTAGATTACTTGCAAAAGTTATTTAACTCGGTTTGATCCAAGGACAAGTTTCTTCACACCTCCAAATAAGGGTTATCTTGTACCATGTTGAGTTAAACACTTATAGCTCATTTTCTAAATCAAACACTAGGTTTACAAGCCCACAAACATGTCATATGCTACCACTAGATCATTTTCAAACATACAAGCAATAGTGGTACCCTACGAGCATCAAATTCATTTGATTTTCATGAATGAGCCTAGGACATGATAGGAATGACTAGATGCACTAAACAAGTCCTTAGCAATGGATGGATGACATGTCAAACAACTTTACCTTGCTTAGCTCGAAGGAGAGGCATGTCATATAGTGGGGGTGCATCAACACATATTGGAGAAGTCAAGTATGTTCAATTCATTCCTTAGCTTGCAAAACCTCTTCTCATCAAGTGGCTTGGTGAATATATCGGCAAGTTGATCTTCGGTGCCCACACTCTCTATGCAAATGTCCCCTTTTTGTTGGTGATCTCTTATGAAGTGATGACAGACATCTATATGCTTTGTTCTTGAATGTTGAACTGGGTTGTTGGTGAGCTTTACGGTACTTTCATTGTCACATAGCAATGGCACTTGCTTGAACTTGATTCCAAAGTCACTCAAGGTAGCCTTCATCCAAAGTAATTGAGCACAACAACTACTGGCCGAAATGTACTCCGCTTCAGCGATTGAAAGTGCTACACTATTTTGCTTCTTTGATGACCAAGACACAAGTGATCTTCCCAATAGTTGACATATGCCCGATGTGCTCTTTCTCTCAACTTTGCATCCCGCATAATCGGAATCCGAATATCCAATCAACTCAAACCTTGCTCCTTTGGGATACCATAATCCAACATGTTGTGTATGCTTCAAGTACCTCAATATTCTCTTAGTTGCCTTCAAATGACTTTCTTTTGGTGAGGCTTGAAATCTAGCACACATGCATACACTAAACATCACATCCGGCCTTGATGCGGTCACATAGAGTAGACTTTCAATCATAGACCGATACATCTTTTGATCCACCATGTTGCCACTAGCATCACTATCTAAGCTTCCACTTGTCCCCATTGGTGTACTAATAGCTTTACTCTCCTCCATTTCAAACTTCTTGAGCATGTCCTTGATATACTTGCCTTGACTCACAAATGTGCCATTCTTCATTTGCTTGATTTGAAGGCCAAGGAAGTAACTAAGTTCTCCAATCATGGACATTTCAAAGTCATTAGCCATCATTTTGCCAAACTCCTCACAAAATTCTTGATTTGTTGACCAAAAAATGATATCATCAACATAGATTTGCATCACAAACAAGTCATTTCCAAGCTTCATGGTGAAGAGAGTGGTGTCAACCTTTCCCATCTTGAATCTCTTAGAGAGTAGGAAATCCCTCAATCTCTCATACCATGCTCTTGGTGCTTGTTTCAATCCATACAAAGCCTTTCTCAACTTGTAAACATGGTTGGGTTTCTTTTCATCTTCAAAACCAGGAGGTTGCTCAACATACACAAGCTCATTGATGTACCCATTGAGAAATGCACTCTTCACATCCATTTGATATAACTTGATGTTGTGGGAACAAGCATAGGCTAACAAGATCCTAATTGCTTCCAATCTTACAACCGGGGCATATGTTTCTCCAAAGTCAAGACCTTTAACTTGAGTGTAACCTTGAGCCACTAATCTTGCTTTGTTCCTTATTACTATCCCATCTTGATCTTGCTTGTTCTGAAAGACCCACTTGGTTCCAATCACATTATGATCCTTAGGCCTCTCAACTAAATCCCATACTTGGTTTCTTGTAAAGTTGTTTAGCTCTTCATGCATAGCATTGACCCAATCAATATCCCTCAAAGCTTCATCTATCTTCTTAGGTTCAATGGATGACGCAAATGAGAAATGCTCATAAAATGAAGCCAATCTTGATCTTGTTTGCACACCTCTTGAAATATCACCAATGATAGTGTCTAATGGATGATCTCTTGCAACATTGATTGGTTGAAGCATTTGCACTTGATTGCTAGCATTTGATTGATCACTTGGTTGAGATGATGAACTAGCCATTTGTTGATCTTGCACATTGTCATCACTAGTGCTTGCTTGGATTTGATCATGAGAACCACTAGCTTGCACATTTGAGTTAGAGAGCACTTGATTCTTGTCATCTTCAACATCAATCACCACTCTAGGCCTTAACTCACCAATGTACATGTTCTTCATTGCATTGACCAATTGAGTGCCTCTTACATCATCTAGATTCTTATCTTTCTCTTGGGAACCATTTGTTTCATCAAACTCCACATCATGAACCTCCTCAAGAGTACCACTAGCCAAATTCCAAACTCTATAAGCCTTGCTAGTAGTGGAGTAACCAAGTAAGAAACCTTCATCACATTTCTTTTCAAACTTGCTCAATCTAGTGCCTTTCTTCAATATATAGCATTTACATCCAAATACCCAAAAGTATGCTATGTTTGGCTTTCTTCCATTCAAAAGCTCATAAGGTGTCTTCTTCATCATGGGGTGACAATAGAATCGGTTGCTATAATAGCAAGCCGTGTTGATTGCTTTGGCCCAAAATGAATGAGTCACATTGTACTCACTCATCATTGATCTTGCCATATCAATTAAGGTTCTATTCTTCCTTTCAACTAGCCCATTTGATTGAGGGGTATACTTGGCCGAGAATTGATGTCTAATTCCAAATTCATCACACAACTCATCAATTCTAGTGTTCTTGAATTCACTACCATTGTTACTTCTAACTTTGTTGATGGTTGTTTCAAACTCATTGTGAATGCCCTTGACAATTGATTTGAATGTTGCAAACACATCACTCTTGTCACCAAGAAAGAAAACCCATGTATATCTAGTGAAATCATCCACAATCACAAATCCATATTTGTTTCCACCAATGCTAGTGTATGTGGTTGGTCCAAGTCCATGTGCATCAACTCAAATGCCTTGGATGTGCTCATCATGCTCTTCTTAGGATGTGTGTTACCAACTTGCTTTCCAGCTTGACATGCACTACATAGCTTATCCTTCTCAAATGTGACATCTTTCAAGCCTCTAACTAAGTCATGCTTAATCAACTTGTTCAATTGTTTCATTCCAACATGACCAAGCCTTCTATGCCATAACCAACCCATGCTAGACTTAGTGATCAAACATGTTGACAATTGAGCTTCTCTAGCATTGAAATCAACCAAGTATAGATTCTCATATCAAAATCCTTTGAATATCAAGTTAGAGCCATCTACACTTATGATCTCTACATCATCCACACCAAATATGCACTTGAAACCAAGATCACATAATTGAGCTACCGACAATAGGTTGAAGTTCAAGCTCTCTACTAATAGCACATTGGAAATGCTCAAGTCATTGGATATTGCAATCTTACCAAGCCCTTTGACCTTGCCTTTGCCATTGTCACCAAATGTGATACTATCAATCTCATTGCTCTTGTTTTCATTGATTGAATTGAACATTCTTGGATCACCGATCATGTGTTGTGTGCACCTACTATCAAGCACCCAATGCCTTCCTCTGGCTTTATAATTTACCTACAAAAGAAAATCAATTCTTTTTAGG
The DNA here is from genome assembly GCF_019320115.1 of Miscanthus floridulus. Taxonomy (NCBI): domain Eukaryota; kingdom Viridiplantae; phylum Streptophyta; class Magnoliopsida; order Poales; family Poaceae; genus Miscanthus; species Miscanthus floridulus. Next base: position 55,202 of record NW_027096458.1, on the reverse strand, counting down.
TACCCAAACTTGCTTGGGTCCTTGTAGGTTAGTTACCAAGGTCTTTGGTACCCAAATGGCCTTCTTCTTTGGGCCCACAATTGGTGTACCAATGAACTTAGCCTTCACACCATTGGCACCCTTAAAAAGCATGTAACAAGAATCAAATTTAATTGAGGATACATTAGGTAGTTTGTTCTTGTTAGTCTTGCAATTTTGCTCTATATGCCCAACTTGCTTGCATCTATTGCAAAAACGACCATTGCCCTTCACAAAGCTAGCTTTGGGAGTGACAAAGGCCGCCTTGCCTTTCTTGTGGGTATAGCCTAATCCCTCTTTGTTGAGAGAAAACATTTGGCTACCCAAGCACTTTAGCAAGAGGGCTTCTCCACCATAGGCATTGCCTAAGGCATGAGTGAGCTCATTCACCTCCTTCTTGAGGGTCTTATTTTCCACCATTAGTGAGGTTTCACAAGTGAGACCATCATTCAAAGGTGAAGTGGAAGTGGTAGTGCTACAAGAAGTGTTAGTGGGAGTAACAAAAATAGATTCATCAATAAGATCACATGTTAGACCCACATCACATGTTATGATCACTTGCTCCTTCTTGGCTATCTCCACTTTGACTTGCTCAATGAGAGAGGAGTGAGCCTTTTCAAGCTTAGAGTGAGCTTTGCCAAGCTTCTCATGGGCTTTCATTAGCCTCTCATGAGTGGCATTGAGCTCATCAAGGGATTGCTCAATAAATTTGACTTTCTTGTTCAATTCCTTGCACTCCTTTCTCTTCATCTCAAAGCAAGTATGCACTTGCTCACACATGTCCATGAGCTCCTCCTTGGAGTACTCCTCATCATCATCATCATTACTCCTACAAGCATCACTTTCACATTCATTATCATCACTCACATCATATTTTACCTTGGTAGGTTTTGCCATGAGGCACGTCGATGGAGTGTCGAAGATGGAGGGCTTGTTGTTGATGGCGATGCTTGCTAGTGCTCTCTTGATAGATTTCTTGTCATCATCACTAGAGCTATCACTATCACTATCACTAGAGCCATCACTATCCCATGTGACCACATAACCTCCACCCTTCTTCTTCTTTTGGAAGGTCATCCTCTTCTCCTTCTCCTTCTTTTCTTTCTTATTCTCCTTGTGCTTCTTCTTCTCATCCTCATCATTGTCACTATTATATGGACAATTTGCTGCTACATGATCGGGGCTCTTGCAATTATAGCATCTTCTCACATACTCTTTCTTCTTGGTGTGATATCTTCTCTTTCTTGCACCATAGCCCTTCTTCTTCATGAATTTTCCCATCTTACGCACAAAGAGGGCCATAGCTTCATCATCAATATCACTAAGATCATCATCATCACTTGATTCTTTTTTGGACTTGCCCTTGTTCTTGGATGATGATGAGCTAGCCTTGAATGCTATACTCTTCTTCTTGTTGTCTTCTTCTTCCTTCTTATCATCCTTGTCATCCCCCTCCCTTTCCACACAGTATGTCTCTTGGGTCATGACATCACCTAGTACTTGGTTGGGGGTAATCTCCTTCAATCCTCCTCTTATGATGAGCAATCTCAACATCTCAAATCTTGAAGGTAGGCACATTAAGAACTGATGAGAGACATCATCATCCTTGATCTTTTCTCCCAAAGCCTTCAAGTCATTGACAATTACTTGTAGCTGATGGAACATCTCTAGAATGCTCTCATCATCCTTCATCTTGAAACTTGTCAACTTGTCCTTGAGGATGTACAACTTGGCACTTTTCACCGCCCGTGTGCCCTCATATGTTTACTCCAATCTTGTCCACACCTCATTTGCTCTTTCACAATCCTTGATTTGCTCAAACACTTTGGAATCAATGGCATTGTATATGGTGTTGAGGGCCATTGTGTTGCATTGTTTGTTGATCTTATCTTGGTTGGTGGGATTGTCGGGATCAATGATAGCATAATCATTTTTGGTCACTTCCCATACTTGATCATTGATTGAACCAAGATACATCCTCATCTTTTTCTTCCAATAATCATAGCATGTGCCATCAAGGAATGGTGGTCTGCCCCCACATGATTGAACACAACTTGAGCCATAATTTAACACCGAGGTTGTTAAGCCTTCAATCAAACGGTGACCACAGATTTGATACCACTTGAAAGGTCCTAATATGGCTAGAGGGGGGTGAATAGCCTATTTAAAAATCTACAAATCAACTAGAGCAATTTGATTAGTATGACAAATAGCGAAATGCAAACTTGCTCTAGCTCTACAAGGGTTGCAAGCCACCTATCCAACAATTCTAGTTGCAATGATAGCTAGACGCACAACTTGCTATGATACTACTCACTAAGAGCTCTCAATCTTTCTACTCTAAAGAGCTCCACTAAGCAAACTTAAAAAGCAAAGCAAGCTCTCAAATCTAATTACACTAAAGAGCTTGCTACAACTAATTTGCAAGAATGTAAATGAGTGAGTAGGATGGTTATACCGTCGTGTAGAGGAATAAACCAATCACAAGATGAATATGAAACCAATCACCGGGAGAATATCAAATGGCAAGAGACAACCAATTTTTCTCCTGAGGTTCACGTGCTTGCCAACACGACAGTCCCCGTTGTGTCGACCAACACTTGGTGGTTCGGCGGCTAAGAGGTGTTTCACAAACCTCGTCCACATGGTTGGACACCACAAGAACCTACCCACAAGTGAGATAACTCAATGACACGATCAATTTACTAGAGTTACCTTTCGGCACTCCACCGGGGAAGGTACAACTCCCCTCACATTCACTGGAGACGGTCACGAACAATCACCAACTCGTGCCGATCCTCCACCGCTGCATCGAGCCGTCTAGGTGGTGGCAACCACCAAGAGTAACAAGCGAAATCCGCAGCACAACACGAATACCAAGTGCCTCTAGATGCAATCACTCAAGCAATACACTTGGATTCTCTCCCAATCTCACAAAGATGATGGATCAATGATGAAGATGAGTGGGAGGGCTTTTGCTAAGCTCACAAGGTTGCTATGTCAATGAAAATGTGCAAGAGAGTGAGCTTGAGCCGGCCATGGGCCTTAAATAGAAGCCCCCACGAAATAGAGCCATTGTACCCCTTCACTGGGTACTAATCGGGGTGACCGGACGCTCTGGTCCAGTTGACCGGACACTGGACCCAGCGTCCAATCACCCGATGTAAGCCACGTGTCATTCTGAGTTAAACCTGAGCCGCCAGATCTCAACGGCTATTAAGTGACCGGACGCTCAGAGCCTAGTGTCCGGTCGTTTCCAGTAAGCTCCCAAAACCGTCTTTTGCCGACCGGACGCGTCTGTTAGAAGCTGATCGGACGCTGAGCCTCAGCGTCCGGTCGAGTATAGTAAGCACCCACGGATGACCGGGCGCGTCCGGTTATGCTTGACCGGACACAGACCAGCGTTCGGTTCTTAACCCTAGTCACTGTGCCATCCGGCAACTCGACCGGACGCAGCCCTTCAGCGTCCGATCGCTGGGTGATCCAGCGTCCCGTCAGTTGACCGACGCCAGCATCTTTGCGACCAACTCTATTTCACTTCAAACTTCTTCACCCTTGCTCATGTGTGTCAACCACCAAGTATATCACCTTGTACACATGTGTTAGCATATTTTCACAAATATTTTCAAGGGTGTTAGCACTCCACTAGATCCTAAATGCATATGCAATGAATTAGAGCATCTAGTGGCACTTTGATAACCGCATTTCGATACGAGTTTCACTCCTCTTAATAGTATGGCTATCTATCCTAAATGTGATCACACTCGCTAAGTGTCTTGATCACCGAAACAAAATGGCTCCTACAATTTTACCTTTGCCTTGAGCCTTTTATTTTTCTCTTTCTTCTTTTCCAAGTTTAAGCATTTGATCATCACCATGCCATCGCCATTGTCATGATCTTCGCCATTGCTTTATCACTTGGAGTAGTGCTACCTATCTCATAATCACTTTGATAAACTAGGTTAGCACTTAGGGTTTCACCAATTAACCAAAACCAAACTAGAGCTTTCAACTGGTGGCAGTGCTGAATTAGTAAGCAATTCTAATAACTATTATTTTCTAATCACACATACCGCTTTCTAATGTTTTCCCTTTTAATGTTGCTCAGTGTCCGAAGAAGACATATCGGTGGGACGCCGGTCCCATTCAAGGTTGTCGAAATGGAGGGGAAGTACCTATCACAGCCGGCGGGAAACAATGAATGCGGGTTTTATGTAATGTGGGCAATGCTTCGCTACATCGGCGGGAAATTGGAAGAAGCCGATAAATTGGTGTGTATAATCTCCATTTCATTTATGTCTGTTAATAATTCAACAAAATGATTTACTGTTCCTCTTTGGATATCATCTTTTTTGAATGACAGCGCAAGAAATTTAAGCACGAAAGGCTGCTAGACATGGAGATCGTCGCACTACAATCAGAGCTGGCAAAATTCATCTTAGCCGAGGTATTGAAAAAAGATGGAATATTTTCCACTGCACAATCCGTGAAGTACAAGGACCAGTATGGCCCAGAGTGGCTCACCAGATTATTGTAGGAAGTCCGAGAAGCATGTGTGAAGTCCAAGAACATTTTTTTTAGTTTGAGGGATCGAGATGTGGATAAGAACATTTGAATTGTAATCGTAACATTTGTAATGTTTAATATTGATGGACCTGTCGTCTACGTAGCGTATATAAAGCGAAACCCGATTCCACGAAAAAATATAAATTAAAATAAATTATAAAACAATAAAATACGAATGGGCCATCATCGCCGGTTAGCAACAAACCGTCAATGTTGTTGTAACCATCACTGCCGGTTAGAAGAAAACCGACAGTGTTGGCTTGCTCAACACTGCCGACTTGAATCATGAACCGACACTGATAGTTACGAGAACACTGCCGGTTTGATCCATGAACCGACACTAATATTTACTACAACACTACCGGTTTGAACCATGAACCGACAGTGTTGGCTTGCTCAACACTGCCGGCTTGAACCATGAACCGACACTGATAGTTACGAGAACACTGCCGGTTTGATCCATGAACCGACACTAATATTTACTACAACACTGCCGGTTTGATCCATGAACCGATAGTGTAGGCTTGCTCAGCACTGCTGGCTTGAGCCAAGAACCGACACTCTTGAAGCAACCGTCACTGTCGGTTAGCACTACAAACCGGCAGTGTTGTTCAACTGGACACTGCCGGGTGGAGCCAGGAACCGACACTGTTTCCTGTACATCAGTGTCCATTTTTAAGGACCGACAGTGATGTCAACCCCCCATCACTGCCGGTATGCCACTGTCGGTTCAAAATCCGGCAGTGAAGTGGGTTTTTGAACCGGCAGTAATGTCGAGATCTAGGGTAGTGTATATAGGCCCATGTATATTGGAGATTAGACCTAACTTAGCCCTACTCTAAACCATCGAGGCTCCTAAACAATTTTGGGTTGGCTATTGCCACTAACAATAGCCTATTTCTAGAGGGATTTCACTTAAAATAAAACGACTTAAAGATTTTTAGTGGTGGTCATTGGACGATGATCCATTTGCGTTAAAGCACTGTCGCAACCTATACCAACCGCCAGCGAAAAAATCGAGGTACCAATAAAAAATATTTTTATTTTTAGTAAACAGTAATGTCACAAACCTAGCATTGTTCATGGTGACGTCTGCGCAGAATAATCCTGAGCCATGATGCTTTGTCTCAAACTCCTGTATATATCCAGTTGATGGTACCTATTAACTAGCTAGACTCGATGGTGAGGGACAAGCAATATTTGCATTCAACATGAAATGTCGCAGTTCTTCCGGTATAAGATCTACGTGGTGTTTGGTTATTTGATGCATATGTATTCATCTTAATTCACATGTGTTGAAGTGTATTGGAGTGGAACTAAACTAAGTTCCATTCCATTCTACTCCAACACATGTGGACTGAAGTGAATACACATGCATCCAAACAAGACCTAATGCAAATGGAAATGAAATTAGTTCAAATTGCATGTCTTGCCGTGACGTCCACAACTCTAATTTGTTTCCATTTGCGTTACTGTTTTTTTATCTCCATTTGCGTTACTGTTGATGAACCACACAACACTCTAGATCTAGACACCACCACCACCAGATTCTTAATCTTCTCTTATCCTCTTAGGGGCACGGACTGGCGGACGCCAAGAAACCAGCTTGCTCAAATAATAGTACAATACCACAATGCCATGCTTGTGCTAGGATATATACTGTCCAAGGGGGGCGCAAGTGGCCACCCTGACGGATACACAGATGGTGTGCATCGGTCAGTTCTCATACATCTTTTTTTGTCCGCGCCGACGACGTATAGCAGGACAACTTTTGAGTCTTACCTCGTGGCCTCTTTTCCTTGCCTGCAATCAAATAACCCAGTAATACCATGATAGTATGATCAGAGTTTAAGTCTCATTGCCATGACTACGTACTACTTATGGCGAGCCGTCGGATACTCGGATGTAAACTGCTTATGCTTATTACAAATTGGCTAAAACGTGTATAAAAAAGAAAGTATCTTCAGCTTAATGTATTTTCTTCCTTTTTTTTACGAAACAGCTCTATGAATACATGGGACATTCGGACCTCATGATCTGGCAACTGCAATGGTCCTTCCGACAGACTTTTCTTTTTGTAATTTTCCTCCACAGTTTTATTATATTTTTTTTATAGAAACCTCGTGAGTTTCTTCATGAAATTCTTTTCTACACAAATTCTCAGGAGAATTTCTTCAATCAATAGAACTTATTCAAACAAGTTTCAAAAAAATATATATATATAACTTGTTCAAATGGAAACCAAGATGACGGTGGGCGTGCTTATTGATAAAGATTGAGATGTTCAGGTGACCCGGCTAATATGGATGGGAACCATTTCTTGTTGGATAACCAAGTGCATCAGCCATTCACAAATACAAATCCATCTATATATGCTTGTGTTAATTAAGCCAAACCTTATTTTTACTTTGACTAGTGATATCTTTTAAATATATTGTTTGTAAATGAAATAGTTATTATTATAAAGTAGCTCTTATAATGAATCTAGGTTTGTCAATCTATATGAAATTGATATTGATAGTAAAATTTAAACTTAGAACAAACTTGAATGGACTTAAATTTTTCAATGAAAGGAAATACATAATACTTTTACACATCTTAGTGCATCGAAGTGCTACATATACATGCAAAGTGAGCCTCATCTAATTATATTCCTTATGGTGGAACATATCTATATTGAGTTAAAGTTTTTGACTTGACGTGGGTGTTTGCATCTTTTCTAGATTTATTATAGAATTTAATTACACCATTATTTTAGTGACACGTGATATGCTCGTTGTCGCATGTGGTAATTATGTTAGTCCAGCCTTTCATGTGCATGAGTGCCTGCATTTGTATATTCGCAAAAAATAGCTACATGTACTCTCAAGCAAGGGAGCCTAGCTTGGCGCTCTATGCTAGTGTATGCTACAAGCACCTAGTAATGTACAAGTCTAACCATCAGCCTGTTCGCTGGGTCGTATTTAACTTATAAGCCATGACTTATCAGTCAACGAACATTATTTTTCTCTTACACTAAATAAGTCAACAGTATTTTTAGCCATAGTTTATAAGCCGAACAAGCTCAAACGAACAGGACGCATATAGATACTCTCTCTTTTTGCTGGCCCGCCTTATTACTCTGCCCTCCGTTAATTCATGGTTGTTTGCTCAGCCACAGCTAATTGGCCCTCTTTGCTTTATTGGCTGGGACGATGTCCATAAATCCCCATTTAGATCGTTCGTACTTATGATGGAGACAGACGGCAGCGGCACACGTGCAGAGAGGAGAGAGGTGGAGAGAATGAGTGCATCGTGTTCCAGTTTCATCCATGGAATTCATTGCGTGTTTAGTCAGGGGAAAGTTGGAAATTTGGCCACTGTAGCACTTTCATTTTTATTTAGCAAATAATGTTCAATCGTGGACTTAGGCTCAAAACGTTCGTCTCGTAATTTTCAACCAAACTGTGTAATTAGTTTTTTTTTCCGTCTACATTTAATGCTCTATGCACGTATCGCAAGATTCGATGTAATGGCTACTGTAGCACTTTTTTGAAATTTAGGATGGCAACTAAACACGCGCTCATTCCAGCTGAGCAATGAACCTAAGGATACCAAGCCCTCTGTCCTCTGCTCTGTACGCCCACATATATAGGGGGACTTCCTCATGCCTGTCCAGTCCGTGGCGGTCCCGTCCCCCGAACCCTGGAATTCCCCGAGATTCTTGCGCGTTGCGAGACTCATTCGCACTGCGAAATTCTGCCGGTCGGCAAAGCTTGACGAGGCGTGCATGCATACATGCATGATACGCATGCAAAGAAATATTCACATACAAGATACATACGCTTCTTTTGGTGGCCGCAGCTGCCGCAGACGAGCAGGAGGACGCAGGCGGCGATGTTGGCGAGCATGCCCACCTGCTGCCGCGCCGCGCGCCGCACCCTGTCCAGCTTCTTCTTCTTCTTCTCCGTTTTCTCCATGCCGCGCGCGCGTGTGCAATGCAGGAGAGGGGACGGAAGCATGCGGATGCGGCAGCTCTTGATCCCGCGCTCGCTGGCCTGGTGACTTCTTCTCGCGCGTGCTGCCATCCATCTTGTAATTGCGTCGATGTCAATCGATCTCGATCGATGGGATTGGGATGGGAATGGGATAACATATTGACATGGCCTGTGCTGCTGACAGCGGCGATGGCCGGGCGACCAGCTGTGGAGCGGGCGACGGCGCTACAGGCGACCGCTGCTTGACGCGCACGACTGTACTGATTGCTTCCTAAACTCTCCAGTGGACCGGTGCTGTGTGATCTCGTCTATGTTTCCTATTTCGTTAATGCTATGGGGGTGTTTGTTTGGACGTGTGCATCCGGACGAGCCCCTGCGAAGCGAATCGGGCCTAACACCAATCAGCCTGCTTCCCTCTACGCTCTCTTCCATCTTTACCCCATGACATAACCCCCATCGACGGAAAACCCCACTCGCTTTGCTCGTCGTGGCTTCAACGCTCGGGCGCTCGCCCCAATCCGGCCGGCGCCCCCATCTCTCTACGTGCCGCATTTGCCGCCACGCCGCGCCCACTCCTCCTCCAGAACCACGTCGACGCCAACGTGGTCGACGAGTTAGACGTCTTCGGCGGCGCGGGGACAAAAACGACGACCACCTCGGGGCGCTCATCAACGCGGATCTCCCTGGCGGGGACCTCAACCTCGGCGTGTGGAATGGTCGTCGTGGCGCTCTCATTCGCCGACGCACCCACGCTTCTCGGGTACCTCGTCCAAGCAGCAAGGTGAAATTGCGCAACAATTGTTGCAAGCTTACATTTCAAGTGTTTCAGATGTTTCATCTAGATGTTGCCAAAGTAGATCGTGACGTTGCACATATTGCAATGACTACGTCTGTTTCAAGTATATGTTCCAAATGTTTGATTGCTTTTTTATACGTTCATTGCAAGTATTTCATCTGGATGTTGTATATGTTTGACACGTATGTTGCAACCATTTTATCTGGATATTGTATATGTTTGCAATGGTTTTCAAGAGTTTTCATGTGCTTTTGCAAGTGTTTCAGCAGCTTTGTTGCAAGTGTTTCAGCTGTTTCGTATGAATATTGCAAATGCGTTCATTTGAATGTTTCAAAGCAGATCGAGATGTTGCACATGTTGCAATGTGATTCACCTAACACAACTGTCTGTTGCAGCTGCGCGTGGGGTGAGCAGAGGGATGGAGTGCTGCTCAATAGCAGGTGCGGGGAATAGAGGGCGATGGTGGCAGGGGCACAGGCAACCCCCGCGCGTCATGTTGGTGCGGCAAACGGAGGGGGCGCCGGTGGACAGAGGCGCAAAGTGGGGGTGCAGTTTCCTTTCTTTTTGCGGGAATATTTTAATTTTCTTTTCAGCCTTTGTTTAGATACACTCTCGTTCTTGTGTGTTCAAGTGAATTGGTATGGAACATAGTTTAATTTTTATCTAAATCTATTTTAATATATGGATTGAATATATATGAATGCATCCAAACGACATCGAGGTAGTCTAGTAACAATAATTAAATACATAGTATCTAGTAACAACAAATAAATATAGGCCACTGATCTCTACCTAATGAATCCTGAGCAAAAAACGTGCAATACATTGGGCCACGTCACCTATTAATTTCCAGCCGTCAGATTAGAGCCACCACTTAATATGACGGTAAGAAATCGCGTGCCCAACCACGGCCCATTTATCTACGTATAGCATGGCTCCAGAAACGGCGCTCCGTCTCCAGACTCTAGAGTCGAGAAGCTTCAGGAATCACGAACCGTGCGACGGCATTTATATTTACCCAACCCCTCCGCTTCTCCCCCCTCTCTTCCCAAGATATTTGGTACGTATCTACCTCAATCGCTTTCAGAAGACATCTAGCCAAAGATCATCCAAGGAGATAAGCTTCCATACATCCAGCAGGTAATTTTTTTTAACATAACCTAAACTGAAATGTTTAGCGATCTTCTTCCCAAAATCACCACCGCTCCCATGCTGTCGCCACCAATCCGTGCGCCACTGACCTGGTCTGCCGTCTGCCGCCGCGAACCCATCCACATCCGCCGCCACACCCGCGTCCGAACACCACCACGCCGCCATCCGCTGCCGAAGGCGCGCCCCGGTTCGTAGCCACCGCCTCGCCGCTTAGCACTGCCGCGCCGCCGTCAGCTCGGTCCCATCCACATCCGTCGCCACACCCCCGCCCACCCACCACCATGCCATCATCCGTCCTCTCCATCCAACTTGCCCGGTTCGCTCAGCTAAGCCAGGAAGTTGTGAGAGAAAAATATTGTGGGCCCCAGTCCATATTGCGCTCTGCGCGTCACTTTGCTAGAGCATCCAGGCTCCACCGACAACCACACGCAGAATTTTCCATTCGGCCTTCTCTTCCCATCTCTAATTTCAAGATCTCTCAACCAAGCGCTTGTGCCTCGCCCAATCCTGCTTTCCCAACGCTCGAGATATATATTATACTGCGCCTATATAACAGCCATTTTCTTTTAGGAAGGAACAGATGATGAACAGTTGAACACGAAGAACGTGAGCAAGAAAATAAAGTGAAGAAACAACGCTACGGGTAGCTCACAAGGATGGAGACAATACTAAGGTATAATATATTATAAGACTTTAAGAATTTATTTGCCCGTACCAAGCTCACAAGTGAAGGAATTGCTATATTAATGTCTACTTTGTTTTCATATTAAATAGGCTGTTCAAGGGATGGATCATCACAAACAGACCCTGCTGATTTACATAATGCAGTTTACAATGTTTAGCATGCTAACATTGCAAAGTATATCAGGATCTTTTGCTTTACATATTCCCTGATATAAACCAAATGTACATAGATTTAGAAATGGTCTATTACAAACTTTTGGTGATATGACCATTTCCTTAATCTATATCATAATGCTACTTGCTACCAGTCAAGCCTTTCTAATATATATATGTATATATGGCTTTGTACTTGTACACACTTAAATGCCATAGTTTGCAATATATGACACTGCTGGCACTAAGTATAGTGCGCCTTTGCTTCTGAATACTATACTAGCTACTTCAATTAACCCCATGCCAGACATAGAAAACTCATAGCACGTTGTTTCTACTTAAAAACTAGACATGGCCTCAACTACATATTTGTGCTACATCTAAATGAACTGGTCCATATGTCCTGTGCCGCGGCAACGCCGCGGGTTTTTTCTAGTGCTTTAGTTAAAGTTACTCTCCAGCGGGCGCGTGCCCACTTGTTTTTTTTTTATCTCTGTTTGTTGTTGTTGTTGATAATAAGGTGTCGATTTGCTTCATCAATCAAGGGCATCGCACTCAGGACACAGCGATTCACACGTGAAGTGAAACCTCGTATGACACCGACGAAATAGCGTTGTCAGATGTGAGGGGCCACGGCGCCCCTCATGATCTGTTTTTTTTTCCAATTCATTCAAGCCTTTGACATTGAGAACAACTTCGGTACATGTTTTAATATTTGGTTCATGAATTAATTTAGGTAGCCCTTCTAATCATATAATCCTAGCTTCATAGTAGCTAACTTGTCACGGTTAGAGTATCTTTAACAGACTTTCTTAAATCTACTCTCTAAATTCTTATACGGAGAGTTATTCTAATAAAATTGCTTTCTATTTCTTTTAAAATTCCAACTTCTTTATATATTGTTCGGGCACTCTAGAAAGCCAGCTCCGCTCTCTATCTTTAGAGTGAGAAACGAAAAACAGAGGATAGAAATATTTAGACATCTAGTTGAAGAAGCTATTGAAGGGGATTTTTTTTACTAAAATCTCTATTCCTATCAATACCAAAGATATAAAGACGCTCCTGGAGTTGCTCTTATTAATGGGGTAGAGCATCTCTAGCTGATCTCCTTCCCCCCATGAAACTACTTTATTGTAGGCTTTGAAGCTTTTTTTTGTTGATCCGACAGAATCCCTTTCTCATCCTCTTTTATTGGTGGTAAAAAAAGAACACCCCAACTCCCCCAAATAGAGGCAGAGATGCGACTTCTCCATACATCTCCATTCACCAACTACCGGAAATCTTTTTGGCAGGTCAAGTTTCAATGCCTTCTTCCATGTTGCCAACGAGCGTCGGCCCGACTTGGCCCATCTCATCTTGGTCAGAGAGAGAGAGAGAGAGAGAGAGAGAGAGAGAGAGAGAGAGAGAGAGAGAGAGAGAGATTGGAGGGCTTCACCATGCTCGAATCGAGCTAGAGTTCCCCCGAATAGCAGTATGGCCGCATAATTGAAAGGTTTTGTCGCCTATTTGCCACTGTTGAAACCCATCGAAACAGTTGCTAATGGACAAAAGATGACTAGTGAAGGAAAATGTCTAGGGATAAAGTGGGGTAGGGGCATAACTTTGAATTCTATTTGGGAGTGATTGAACTAGAGTCCTATGACATCATGGTTTTGGGCATGGATTGGCTAAGAACATTAAGTCCATTTACATTACATGTGAACACTTACACCTTGAAGTGGGGGTAAAGTAAGTGAAATTGGAAGGAGTGAGGACAGAAATGTACAGTCAGAATGAAACAGAAGAAAAGGAAGTAGGAGAAGTGAACGGAAGCAGGGGAAGGCGAAAAGGAATTACTTGCTAAAGGCTTTCAAGCCCTATGTCTTTTTTTTCTAAACTACAAAGCTAGTGGCGAATGCCCTATTCAAACTATGTCAACATCTTTGTTTGCTTTGTATTAAAAGACATACATTCTACCTAAACCACTTGTTTGAGCTCTAGCCTAGTGTCTAAAAAAATAAAGTCTAAACCAAGGAGCAAATGAAGTCATCACGCTCCTATGTCAACCCGACTCTTCCGCACCCCAACCCCACCATCGCCGACATTGGCAACTACTCCTTCTGCCTTGTGCTCCATGGCCGTGCTCGTGTAGGCGCTTGGGTAAACATGACCATCCACCGAGCTTAGTGATGAGCCTACGCTCACTTGGATCATGTTGGCTAGCACAAAGGCCATCGCGCCACCCACAAGCTTGTATACATCTCTGGCAAGCTTGAGTAGGAACAAGCTTGTGTCGTATGTGGTGGAGACAAGGCACGTAGAGCTATGATAGGCGGTGGAGAGGGGGTGGTAGTGGTAGGGTCTCACACTCTCACATTACCTAGTTTTGTTTCATGCGAATGAATTGTGTGCCATCCATGGCAATCCGATGGTGGACAACCCATGGACCTCATTGTTAGGCCTACAGGATGGGCTGAATACAGAAATGGGCTAGCGAGCAAGATGGACAGATATTGTGAGAAGGATATTGGGGATATGCTGCTGCACCTTCTTCAAGACTCTAAAAGCTGGTATTAGTGTAACCTTATTATCACTCTATTAATGGGATCTGCTGGAGATGCTCTAATCTCTACCACTAATAATGCACCGCTTGTGAACTTTCCTAGAGCCACCTAAAAACTATCCACCGCAGTCATAAACTATGCTACGTGCACACAAAAAATTACACCCAACAACAGCTGATCTTTCAAATAAAAGGGCGAGATTCACTCTGCCCTCTCTTTGTCTCACTCACTCACATCCAACGGACGAGATCACTGGGATCAGTCCTCATCACTCATGCCTACTCCCGCACCCACCCCAAGTGTGTCTCTCCCTTTCTCCTGACTCCCCCTCTCCCGCATCGCACTCGCGAGACTCCTCTCCACCCCCACGGACGGACGCCAGGACAGGGCGCCGCTGCCGGCCACCAGGTCGCCGGAAAAAAATTGCAAAAATGACACTCGAAAGATTGACTCCTTGATTATGATGACACTCAGGTGGATGACAAGTGGATCCATCTGTGTCTATGAATGTGGGTCCAGTGTTGCAAACGACCGATGATTCTAGTCCCATTTTTGCAAATCGCCCGGCCACCGGCAGTCCTAGCTCGATTTCTCTCCCCAATGCGAGACTCCGACTCATTCTCTCCCCCCCCCCCCCCCCCCCCATGCGCCTCATCAGGCTCGAAACCCTAGTTCCGGCCACCGACGGCGTGGCGGCGATGGCTGCTACTGTGGCGCTCCGGTCGAGGACTAGGTGGGGTGATGCCTTCACGGCCCTGGAGGACACGGGCTCCATCACTCACGAGTGCCAGGCCGCGGGAGCAAGCGGCGGCAGCCGCACACGGTGACTCCGACTCCTCCTTTCCCTCCCTGCCCCATTGCGTTGCGCACTCTGCTCCTGCCCCGCATGCCTCACTGGGCTCGAAACCCAAGCTCCGGGCTCTGGCGGTGCGGCAACGATTGATGGCTGCTACTGCGGCGCTCCGACAATGACTGATCTGTGGTATGAACCACTCCGATCTGGTGCGTAGCGGATTAGGCTCCAATGGGGAAGTCTCCAGCGAAGTGGAGCAAGCCCGTGCTCTTCGGGAGGAAGAAGTCATCGTCGAGGTCCGGCTCCACCAAGGCCAAGGATTTATTGGTGCGTTCTTCTTCTTCGGTAGTTTCAGAATGCTGTTGTGATTTCGATTTTCTGAGTGTGCATCAAGTCCAGCTAAGGAGTTGGGATCTGTTCTAGCAACTGATGCACGTAACAAAGGGTATATATTTTGTTTATTTCTAGATACAAATGAATAGGTTAGCAACAAACTCATTTTAATGCGAATTGACAACTCACCGGTGGCTTTGAAAATTTTTTCTAGAAAAGGTAAAGGGCATTATCTAAACACCGTTCACATTCAGTAGCAGATCAATCCTAACAGATCGAGTTTTTTTCCCATAGCAAATAACATTAGCTTCAATGGCCACAGTGGATGCAGAGAGGTGGCGCAGGCAAGTGTGATGACATGCTCTGCTCTTGGCAAGTTCTGAAAGAGGTATTTAATTTTTATTACTCCGTGGCCGGTCTGTTCGAATTATTGTTTGAATGCTTGAATTGGATGCATTTTAATTGTGCATTGCTGTTCTGGGAGAGAGCAGTTTCAGACAGAAGATGGAGCTAGGGAGAATGTGGGCAGCCTGCTGGATCTTGGCACTGCCGCTGCTGCTCACTTTTGCCAATCTGTATTGTACCCTGCACAAATAATCTTCAGGTAATGTGAACTGATGCCTGTATCTCTTGCTATGGCCATTTGAGAGCTGTTGCCTGATCATGGAAATAAATGACATGTTCTCCATTTCTCCTAGATTTGAAGCAGGTAATAGTTGCATGAAAAATCAAGTGACATCTACAGTTATTCCATGATCGATAGTTTCGCCGTGGATTGATGGGTGTGCATTCCAGATGAGGAGTTGCACCAAGGAGTTCGTGCACATACTCCGGCGCCAGAACACAGGGTTCGCGAGGGGGAGCTCAAAGTGCCATGGTGTGACACTGCACAAGTGTGGCCACTAGGAAGCTAGGATGGGGCAACTTCTTGGCAAGAAGTAAGCTGACATTAAATATAAAATGTATGAATTACATATGTTCTTCCAATGATATTATTTAAGAATAAATATAAAAATGTCTTGTATAATTATTTATCTATAATAATTATTAGGAGTGGTTCATTTGGTTGCTTGTTTCTCCACCTCTATAGGATGCTCTGGCATATCCATGCATGTGGTGGGTGGTTGCTATGGTAGTTGTCGCTTGTGGAGGAGTGCCAATTACTAATCAGGTGGTCTCTTTTTGCCTATCAAGTTTTGAATACAGCTCGACAGCTGATTTTTACATGGTTTATTGTATTGGTGGACTATTGTAGCCTTTAATAGCTCAATTAGTTTTGTGAAAGTTGTTTCCTTGGTATATATTTCTGACCCATTAGCTGGTAAGAAACAATGCAATGTTTACATGCCGTTTTCATCAAATCAACCAATCGATCAGGGTAGCCACAAGAATGTCAACACCCCTATCAAGATCTCTTAGCTGCAAATTGGAATATAAATTTAGAAAATGATACAATTTAAGAAAATAAGTAATGGTCAAAGGTTCAGCCATTCGGTTCTTCGAAAAAAAGTTTAGCCATTCCAAAACGGATGTGTGGAAAAATATATTATTTCTAATATTATGATTTGTGTGGAAAAATTCTTTGCACATGGCTATTTAGACAAAATCTTGATAGAACTACTTTTCATGTGTTCACCCATATTTCACCAAAAAAGTCATAAACATGAGCAGCCTCTAAAACATGGCCTATTCAAAGAGGCAATTGCTTTGCAGGCAATTTGTTACCTTGCCCTTGATGAGGCAGATAGAATGCTTGATATGGGTTTTGAAACACAAGTTATAAAAATTGTTGAGCAAATGGACATGCCTCTTCTAGGTGTCAGGTGGACATTACCTTTGACCGTTACTTATTTTCTGAAATTTGTATCACATTCTAAATTTATATTCTAATTTGCAGTTAAGAGATCTCGAGAGGGGTGTTGACATTCTTGCGGCTAGCCTGACCGAATGATTGTTTTGTTGGAAAGGGCAATAATATCTTTGCACTCTACCTTTGCCCATGATGAGGCAGATAGAATGATTGATATGTGTTTCGATCCACAGTTAGAAGAATTGTTGAGCAAGTGGACATGTCACTTCCAGGTGTGAGGCAGACAATGCTGTTTAGTGCGACGTTCCCAAAAGAGATCCATGTTAGCTTTTATTTTTTTATTTTTTATTTTTTGGCATGCTCTTCTTGAATAAGCATTCCTGTTTCTTGTAAGCCGTTCTTTTAGTAAATCTATTGTACTTCCTACAGTATATTTCTTCTCCTGACTGTTTTGTCATGTATACCCTCACTAATATCCTGTATTTGATCAGTTGTTGAGGTTATTATCTTGGCGTGTTTTTTCTAGATGGATAACATTTCTTTCCATGCTAGATATTTTGAGAAATAGAGAAATCTTACATCTATTTTTTGTGCTTCAGTGTGCTACACAATTTCAGCATGCTTGCATTTGTTTCTTGATAGTCAGTTGATCCTAAAGTACTTGTATTCTTTGAGCATTGAAGTTAGTATATACTGCTCACACTCTATGGTCATTTATCTATCCAAGCATCAGTTTTGCCACCATTTATGTCATTATTGTGCCAACTACTTGAGTTTAACATGTTCTTTTGCAACAGTCATTTTATTCAGTATCTGTACTCATATCTCTACCTGGGATACAATTACATACTCCGTATCTGTTAAACAACCACACATATAGGATCTCTAGGTGTTATTGATATGCCTATAATGCATCTATATGTGCTTCATCATTTACAACAGGAAGAACTAAGTGGCTGGTGATGAGATTTTTCCTGCTATCTGAAGGGGTAAATTTATTAAATCTAATTCTTTGCTGAATGGGTGTATGGGTTTGCGTTTGTTTGTCGGTGTTGAGGTGGCGCGACCCGGATGGGGCGGCGCACGGTGTGGATGGTCAGAGTTGCCGGCGCTGGAGGCGTTTCGAGCGAGGAGCGAGGAAGATGCGGCGCCGCAGATCGTCAAGGGCTTGGAATGTAATTGGCTACAAAGTTTTAGTGGAGTTGCAATGTAATTGTTGAAAAAGGAAAGAATTGGAATGAAAGATGCGGCGTTGCAGATCGTCAGGTTATCGGTTTGTGAAATATTTTTCATGTAGCAAGGCATGGGTATTTTTTTTGTCTTTGAAAAAAATTAAGTTTTGTCAGCTCATAATTTAGTTGTTTTAGTTGTATGTCTGACACAAGGCAACAACGGTGGCAATGATGGCGACAGGGCCATGCGTTTTCTAATCCCCGTTGATGTTAGTTTTGAAATTTTGGGGAAAAATTCCAATCTAAGATGAAATTCCCCTCTGAGATGGCCTTATACATGTGAAATTTTGGACAATATAAATCATAGATATTAGTATGTATACATGCGAATTATTTATTTTGGTATTTAACTTTGTATTGTTTCAAAAGATTATATAAATTAATAATAACGATATTATTTCGTCTTTTGGTTGTTTTCATGTGCATCACTGAAATGAAGCTGTGGCGTTAGCGCGGGCACTATGCTAGTGGTGTCTAGCGGTCCATCTATGGTCATCCTTGGACACGTGCCAGGTTAGCAGCCAGGGCCCCCAAGTTTAATCTCTCTACTAATACCTGTGTGTCCAGATATAATGGATCAAAGTTTTTGTCCTAAGTCAAAGTGTCCTAAATTTGATAAAGCTTATAGAGATAAGTATTAGCTTTTAAGATATCAAAGAGGAAAATATAAAAAGTATATTTTAGAATATTTCTAATAATACTCATTTGATATCACAAATATTATTGTTCCTTTCTATAGACTTGGTCGAACTTGGGGTCGTTTGGCCGGGGACAACTCAAATTCTATCATGTTAAAAGACGGTGGTAGGAGTTAGGAGTACTAGTATTACTCCTTTCATCCTAAAGTATAAGGGATTTTTAATTGCCCTAGATCAAACTATCCTAAATTTGATTAAGTTTATAGAAAAAAAATCGTAACATCTACCGCATCAAGCAAGTAAATTATGAAAAATACATTTCATAATGTATCTAATGAAACTCATTCAATATTATAAATATTTTTTCCCAACAAGCTTGGTCAAATTTAGAACTTTTGACTTTGGACAACTAAAAATCTTCAAGATGGAGGGAGTAGTTAGCAAACCTGATCAGGTAAATTGGTAGTGCATATGCATTGCAGTTTCCTTCGTTTTCCTCGATCTCTTTCTATTTTTCCCTGCTGCAGCCAAATCATTTCCTATTTTCATGTGAAAAGAACAACAGCTTCTCCCCTCTCATTAAATCTGTCATTCTCCCCAAGGAAAAAAAACTTGGAGAATGATACGACCCACTCCAATCTCATCATCAATTTATGTGTTTCTTTGTGCACTCAGCACACAGTCTTTCTTCTCGATCTCGTTTTCTTTTCTTGCTCACAGCCTCACACCCATCATTTAATAAAATGGGATTGAACTTGCGCACAACACCAAAGATGGTGGGGCACAATTAGATCAGGACACAGTGCTGCAAAAACACTTGGCAGGGAGGGAAGGCTGCGGCGGTGACCCCACTCCATCCAGTGGCGATGGCCCACGGGACCACGAGAGGCTCCTGCATGCCCGCCCACATACGCATCACATGATCTCTCATCTGTCACTCGACCACGATTCTCGTTTCCCTTATCTCATCAGTTTTCTTCCTTGTTCCTCTCTAGATGCCTCCCATCCCTAATCTCTATCCATTAAGTTCTGCCAGTGGGGTGACCACTGACCATGGAGGCCATGGAGGAGCTATGGAGATCACCGAGTCGTCGATGCACCAGGCAGCATTGCTTCTCGTGCCACACTGACCTCTCTGACGAGGCCATGCCCCCCATGCCACCACATTCCTCAATACTGTTGTCATCGGCAACATCGTGAGCATTGGCCCTCCACCTCCTTCACCCTATGAGATCCCTCGCAATCTGCTCATCCC
Organism: Miscanthus floridulus; assembly: GCF_019320115.1. Lineage (NCBI taxonomy): Eukaryota > Viridiplantae > Streptophyta > Magnoliopsida > Poales > Poaceae > Miscanthus > Miscanthus floridulus. The sequence goes on along the minus strand of NW_027096458.1, from coordinate 35,252 downwards.
TCTAGCCTTCTTATTGTGTGCCCTGATCTAATATGTTTGTTTGTGCTAGTCGTTGTGGACGCGGTCGAAGGGAGCTGCGACAACGATAGGGGGCATGATAGTGGTGGACAGTGGCGCCCTCAGCTACAACATGTTGGACGTGATGATGGAGGACACCGGCACCTTCGGCTGTTGTGTGTGCTTCCTCCTACTAAAGCCCCTCAGGTACACATGCGCCCTTCTATAGGGTTGAGATGGTTGACAAGAGCGCGGGTGAATAGTCATTCTAAAATTCTAATCGCTACGGCGAGCCGATCAAAGCAGCAGAATGAAACTAATTGTCTAGCCTCACATATACCCCTTTATCTGTATCACAAGCACCTTACAAAAGATCCTACACAAGGTATGTACTAAGGTACCGAGCTAGTGGGAGTTCTCGTACACAATTTTAGTTTGCACGTCCACAGAAACTCATGCAACTAGTCAAGCAAGCAACTAGAGCTCCTATACATAGTAGTGAGCAAGCAAGCACAAAGCACAAGCTAAACTAGCACTACTTAACTAGTTACACTACACAAAGCACAACTCGAGAGCTACAAGTACTTAGCTACACAAGCTAACAAGCACAAGAGCAACCACACTAGCACAATGTATTAACAAGTAAATACAAGCTAGTGTAGGGGATGCAAACTGAGTGAGATCAAATAGATGATGCGATGATTTTTATCTCGAGGGTGGTGGTTTGCTAACCACTTATTTCCTATTGAGGCAAGTCCAAGGTTGTTTGTCGATCGTCTTTCTAGTGGCAAGCCCGCAAGCTCATACTCACCCCTCGAGGTGTGCTCCCAACTTGAACTCTAGCACTTGACCTAGCTGAACCACTTGGCGCTCTTCACACCTCGCTTCTACTATAGTTGCTCTACGCAATCTCCCGCGGGCGAGCACAACATCCCTCACAATGCGATCTCACGCCAGAGGACTGCACACTCTCTATGCACGCTACGACGGGGTCCACAAGCCAACCAAGTCATCTAGGAGGTAGAAACATCCAAGTGCAAAAAAAAACAAGCTTGCTAACTAGCCCCTAGTGCCACTAGATGCTATCTCTCTCAAGCAAATGCACTAGATCACTCCAATCTCACTCTAATTCGCAATCAACTAAGCACAAGTGACTGGAGGCTTCTCTTTGGGCTCTAGTAGATGGGGGCACAACCCTTGGGCACCAGCAAGCAACCACGCCAACCGGACACCTAAAATGTCCTAGTTTTGTTTTGGTAATTGAGTGATAACTTAGGTGGTCTAACATATGTTTGTTGTGAGATATGCAGGTGCTTAGTCTACAGGTACACTAGTGTGAGCAATTTGAGACATGGTAAAGTGGCTTGGACATGTTGAAAGTGCTCAACTAGTGCTGATGAAAGAGCTCATTGCATATGAGACATGACAGGCGGAGAAGATCAAGAGGCATGGCTTGACTACGAATGACCGGGTTGCTAGTTTGAACTTTGAAGGGCAAGTTAGAGGTTCATGTGTGATGGACCGTCAAGGCAGTGAAGCTAGAGCAAGGACTTGACGCCAATGGACGGAGTGCAATGAGTGAAGAGCAAGCGGTTGTGATCAATGAACCAATAATTAAGGTCACATGATGAGATAGAGTGGATCATATCATTCAAGAGAGATCAAGCCAAGTGTTGATTTGTGTTGATGATCAAGTGGCTTTATGAAGAGTGATGGAGGAACTTCATGCTGTGAGGAATGATCAAAGGTAGCGTGGTTGGCTACATTGATGGATGATCATTGTTCATCACTTGACAAAGACGGAGATTGGATTCTTGTGTAGCATCACCAACGTAGAGATGAAATGTAATGCGCAAGACAAATGTATATTTGTAGGGCATTTCATTTCATCGATCTAAAGTTGAGTAGAGAATAAGTGATTGACCGAATTTAGGATACATGATTGTGCTATCATGACTTGTTTGTATATCGGTCATCTAAATATAGTTATAGATTGTTAAGGATCACTCCGTAAAATCTCTATCAGTTTGAAAGAAAAACATTATATAACCGTTTAAAGAGAATTGCCAAACCATGATTCCAGATATCAGAATGGCAGCTCTAGCAGACGGTTAAAGGAGATTGAAAAAATAGAATTCTTGGTTAAAAAGGATGGCTGCTCTAGCATATTGAGAAAAAAACGCCAACGACGCTCTAGTTGGAAACCGATGACTGCTTAGTTTAACAATACCTGTTAGTAATAATTCACTAACAATATCTAACAGTGATAATTCACTCTTCAGTGCCAGTTCAACCGCAACCAATAATGATGCCGAATTATCGTTGATGCAACCAGCAGTGTTAACAACCGATAGTAGGGAAAAAATTTGGGTGCAGGCTGTCTACACCGGCGTCTCCGTGCAGACCCACTCAGACGGAAGCCACATGGCTCGAGAAATCCAGCACACGGTCAGAAGTGGTGCGGGCTCAGGCACGGTGCGACTCATCGGTATACTCTCTTCGCAACTAAAAAATCTAAATAGGAGACACTATGTTTTGGTGCGACAAAAACTTCGCCTCACCTTCCTGCCCAAACCCGTGAGATCGTCTCATCGCTCTGCCGATACAACCGGGGCAGGTGGGACCTTCCGCAATCGACGTCCTGCCCGCATGCGACGCCCGGCGTTTCCCACGATCGCAATCAACCACGCCATCAACACCCTCAATCACGCGATCACCTCACACTGCTAGTTACGCAACCGTTCCTCAGGCTATCTCTAATGGGAGACCTATTAGAGACCCAAACCCAAAATAGATCTTCAACAAAATATCTATAGCCTCCAACAGAGTACATATATGGAAGATCCATTTTGGGTGTCAGGAGAGGTATAATCTAAATCTGAGTATCATGTCTCCTGTAGACCCATTTGCAGAAAAAGTTCTTTTTTGGATTTTATTGTTGAAGAAGACCAAAAATAGATATTAAAACATTTGTCTGTAATAGCACTACCTAGATGTGGAATGACTCTTGTATTTTGGGTAAGGGTCGTAGGAGACCGTCTCACTATCGCACACCTCACCCTCGCGCGCCGCCTCGCCACTTGCGCCGCCCTCGCGCGGACATCGCCGTCCTCCGATTCGTCGACAAAGCCAAACGCACGATCTACGATCCTGCAATAGCCATGCAGTAGCGCTCGCCGGCGGCAGCCATCGCACCGGGCGTCACGCAAGACCAGGTCTCATGCTAGAGCGACCCGGACCAGCGCATATCCCTGGTGTCCCCCACACTTGCCGGATCCGAGACCCCGCCCTCGTCCTTCCTCTCCTACGACCCGCTCACCAGGATTTTTTTTTAATTTTAACACTTTTTGTAAACCAATTTTAAATCTAACACTATTTTTTTTTCAAAACTAACACTTTTGGCCGCGCCTATTGCCATGGCGCGGCGAAAAGCCTGTGCCGCGCCATGCATGGTGACGCGGCGGGTGGATGACGTGGCGACGACCGAAAATGCTGACCGGTGACGTGGCAGGGCCTGCCGCGCCACCAATCTTGACGCGTCAGTGACACACCCTGATCGGTGGCGTGGCAGAGCCGAATAAAAGTGCCACAACCCAGTCCCGCCTGCCTGGCCGCCTGTCCGCCGCGCCTTCATTTGTATTACTAGGTTACTAATATTTTGTTGGAATTTTGTTGTGTAGGCCCATGAGAGGTGCTTTTTCTTTCAGTGGATCGACGGTGTAGACAAGTTTGACCCCAGATACCTCCTTTTCGACGATTGGTGGAGAGGGCGACATCCACGAGAGCACTTCGAGCGGTGGGTTCCACCTCCCCCTAACCCCCATCCAATGATGGCTAAGAAGAAGCACTTAGCCATAGTTAGACGACTCGGGGAACCTCCTCTGTGCGATTGTGGAGATCGAGCTGTGATAAACCCTGAGAATACGTTGGAGTTTGTATGTCCAAACAAGCATGAAGTAAGTGCAATGTGTATGTGTTGAAATGTTGAGCTATATGTGTTCATGTACTAATGTCACCTTATTTAGTTGTTTTCAATGGCAAAGTGTCGTTTCAAGGAGTGGTTGTATGGTCCTAAGAACCAATGGCTGGAAGAACCTCCAAAGGCAAAGCAAAAGAAGAAAGGTTAATTTACAAAGCACCTCCAGTCAAGTGCGAATGTGGTGTTAAATCCAACTACGGTCTAGTCCCTTCGGAGCTTGGAATAGGCCATTATTGCAGCCATATGATTGACTATGATGAGGTTGGTTATTTTTGTGGTAACCATGAAATCATATTTTGTTTCTTTTGCTAAGACATATATGATATAATTTTTCGTTTGAACAGAGCACTAGAAAATGCAGGTGAAAATGTTATGATGGTCAAGCTAAGTTCTTGGATGACCTGAAGGGGAAGCAAGTAATTGCACGAAAGAGGGGATATGGACCTAACTACGTCAAACTATTCGTTAAACATCACAAAGACAAGATGCGTGAGTTTGCTAGACAACGTGGTATTTGTAACCCGATCGATGTTGGGCTTGATAAATGGGGATTGGAGAGACGGATGACGATAGGGGAGGAGAGGGCAAGGAAGGAGGCAAGGGAGGAGACAAGAGTACATATGCAGGTCTTGAACGAGCATGTTGTTGCATTATGTGCCAGTGAGTGCTTGAAAGCCTTTTTTCGTTGCCTAATTTTAAATGTAATATAATCGTGCTGCTAACTGATTGTATTTTATACATGAAGGGATTGGATGCAGCGAGGAACATGATGCAGAGGTGGCTCGTGCAAGATATGAGGAAAAGAAGTTAGATGAGCATAGAAGCGAGCTGGTCACACCGTTGAATCACCGATTGTGTTGTCTGATGAGGGAGATGAGGATGAGGACGACACTGCCAGACTCAGCGAGCTCATCTCTCTAGCAGAGGTGGGCTTGTAGGCAAAGGAGGCTGAGGACGACACTAGCAGACTAAGCGAGCTCATCGCTCTAGCAGAGGTGGGCTTGCAGGCGGAGGAGGATGACGACACGTTCTTCACTCAGGCCGTAGAGGCCGCAGATGAAGCGGAGGCCGCTTACGATAGGTGTCACGAAGGTCAGAGCAATGCAGGTGAGCCTAGCCACATGAACGAGGAGGAAGAAAACGCGTTTTTGTCTCAGGCTGCAGATGAAGTGGAGGCCACTTACTATAGGCAAAAGGTAGATCAGGGCAATGCAAGTGAGCCTAGCCACAGCAATAGGGTTGTGGTTGAGGATTGGTACTCGGACGACGAGTTGCTTACTTAGTATGTTTCTGACTGAGGGTTTTTTATTACGCCGTCTGTTAGTTCCATGCTTTATTAATGATCAATGTAGCTATGTACTAGAAATTTCATTGTGTTGTCTTGTTTTCCATTTGAACTATTGATGTATTGTACCCATGTATCATGTACTCGGATTACCCATGGTCGATCTTAAGTGATCCCATCCATTTGTATCATGGGTTGAGAATTTCTAAAACGAACAAAATCGAGTGAAATTATTTTGAATATAGTTTGGCACTGGTTCTGTCATGCCATAACCTAGGTTCTGTAGCGCCATAGCCCACGGCGTGCAGTGACACGCCATGCCCCGTGGCGCAACAGCACCTGGACGTAGACAGAAGCCGACCAGCCTCAATTGCAACAGAACAGGAGCTGGTGTCGGTGCTGTAAACAACTACAAGTGCTGCCACGATCGTGAGTTGAAACGAATATGAAGCAAATAAATGGAGTCTGTGCGCAAGTTGACAAGTTGCCACATAACATTTTCATTGGTTCATGAGTCTGCAAGTTTCGGATGACAATATTCATTCGACATAACCAACTAAGCCCCAGAAGTGTAAGGATCCCTCGGACGCCTCTTGAAAACCACATCATCCGGTGAAAGAATGGGGTCGTCGTACTCCACCTCAAGAACGGGGTACATCTGGTGCGGCATGGGAGAGGCCATCTTGTTACAAATTGATAAACAAAGGGTTAGAGTATTTAAATTAACAATATTCAAATTAACATTATGTAGCATTGTAAAATTTGAACTACTTGTTATGCAATACGAACACAATATGAAAGCACCTGCTGCCCTCGTCTTCTATGTCTACTAGCCTTATGACCAGATTCTTTGCAAATAGAGCAAAGATTCCTGCCATGGGTCTCGTTGAAGTCTCCCCCTCCGTACATGTCTTCGCCGTACCCTCTCATAGCGTCCATGTCCCCCTTGAGTCACTTCTTCTTCCTCCTACCCTTCCCTACCTTCATTAGATCCGGATGCGGCACGTAGTCATAACCATTATAAGGTGACCATTGTGTCGGGTCAAGGTGTGGCTCGAAGCTCATCTCCCAAATACTAACGGTGTTCGAACGGAGATACAAGGGTGACATATATGGTAGATCCTCATAGTTGTACCTACGAATCCTGTAGGCCGTGATCATATGAGAGCAAGGGGCATGCATGATCTGAGGGACGTTGCAACTGCACTCTACCTTTTCAAGATCAACTCGGTAGTTTCGTCCACCATAACGTTCGCCACCCAAGCTTGTACTACCCTTGCCCCATACACTAAAGATATGGCGGCGGGGTCCATACGGCTCGACAGTGTGCTGCTTGGCCAATCCCTTGGCCTCCTTCAAATGTTCAGCTCCGGCCTTTCCAAAATGCCCCTGCTCAGCTATATTCCTCTGCGCAAGTTTCCACCTCTTGACAAAATATTCGTTGCACTTATGAAAGGAGAACTCAACAATTCCAGACATAGGCAATGATCGAACTCTAGTGAATACACGGTTGAAGGACTCCGAGGAGTTAGTGGTCATGATATCATATCTGAAACTCCCCTCGTCATATGCTAACGCCCATCGAGCCTTCTATTCCATCTACGCCTCTAACCAGGCCTTTCCCGCTTCATTTACCATCTTGTCTAGTTCTTTCTTTGTCTCCTTAAACTGGTTCTCTATACGTACACAACATAGAGCCTTTACCTTGTCACATACCTCCTGCTTCCTCTGACACCGCCAAAAATTAGCGACAAAGTGTCTCATGCACCATCTATGGACTAGAGGCGAGAACCTATCTATATGCTCAGCTACAGCATTAAGAAGCCCTGGGTGATGGTCTGAGATCAAACATATAGTGTGAGATGGGCCAAGCACTTGTACACATAGAAGCCACATGAACCATGACCACGATTCATTGTTCTCTCCCTCTGCCAAAGCAAAAGCCATGGGTACTATCTCGTCCTCAAGATCAACAACAGTAGCCATCATCAAGGTGCCCCTATACTTTCCTATCAGGAAAGTGCCATCAACAAGTACGACTAGCCGACAAACTAGAATGCATGTTCCGTTTGCACGAACGACCAGAACACACGATAGAGGACATGCCTCAACGGGTCCCGAAAACACATCCCTTCGGTGTCCACAAACCATTTCAAGCCAGGGTTGTAGTAATGCATTGCACATAAGATGTTGGGCACCCTGTTGTACGCTTCCTCCCAACTACCCCATCGAATCGCCAGGGCAATTTGCTTAGCACGTCAAGCCTTTCTATACTTCACATCGTACTTAACGAATCTATATATGGATTGTTATAAAGAAGACACCAAAATGTCATTATTGTCATCAACGAGCCCGAATATATGACGGGCAAGGTAACGTGCAGTGAACTGCTGATGATTTTCATTCCCTCTATTTGTTAGGCAAGTGTGGGGTTCGACAACTTTACTTATCCTCCACTTGCCATCACTATGTCTCTTTCGTGCATTTAATCTCCACATACAACCGTTTTTGCATATCACGTGGTACCTCAACTCCTGGTCCAAATGAGTGACAGTGTACGGCCTATGGTGATACACAACATAGTCCTAATGGAAGAGCTTCATCTCTGACATTTTATTGAATATCATCCCCTTCCTAAGGGTTTCTTTCTCATGGTCATACAATGATTTCCTACACATCTGGAGACCTGTGTCACAAACTGTCATATCTATCATGCTGACATCCCTATAGTTCGGAACACCCCTAAAAGGTACGTTCATCGACCTTAGTTGCTCAAGCTCAGTCGCTATGTAAGGTGGTGGGGGAACATACTACTGTGTTTCGCTAATTCTAACCCATGAATCATATGGGGTATCATCTGCTGCCAAATCTGTGACTAGTCTACCCTGAGTCTGGATACCATGCAAAACCTTAGTTGGTACTAGTAATGGTAAAGTATGAATCGGTACTGGCATGGCATCAACTAATGTTGGCATAGCATCTGTACCTCCTTGGTCATCATCAGAATCGTCTGAATCACTGCTATCTACATCACCGATCCTGTCCTCCTCCTCCTGCTTCTCCTCTTCCTATTCAAACTCATTCACACCGAAGTCATTGCTTATACAACCTACTGTAGCTGAATGAAACTGCTCCTACGTCAACTGACCATCCAAATCCATGTTACCCTGAGTTGCTTTCCCTTCAACCCCTAATTCTTGTTCATTGCCTCCAACACCGTCAATGGACTGGCCGTCCTGGACACCCTGCATCTTGTACCCATTCTCCACCACCACCACAGCCATGGGCACATTGAAACCTTGGAGCACCCTAGTGTAGCAGGACCAGTGAGTAGGGTCGCGCAAAGGCATGAGGACATAGTGTGCCCTAGTCTTCCTAGTATCAAACCTCCCCTTCAGTGTAAAATCACTACCAAACTTTGCATTCAAACGGATACAAAGGTCATTGAAGCTAGGAGATTCATCAAACCATTCCAATTCTTCTTCCATATCCTCAAATATACCATCTTCTTTCCTAACACTTCCTCTATAAAAAACGTTAACACAATAATCCATCTGCAAAAGCATTTCAAGAAACTTCACCAAGTCGTCGAAATCATCGTATGTAATGTCCATAGTAATATTAATACCTATTCTAACTATAACTATACTAACTAATCTAATATTAACATCTATATAAGACTAACTACAACAACTAATTAGACTAAATACAATGTATAACTAGACTCACTAACTGTACTAACTAAACTACCTAACTTTACTATCTATACTAACTTACTATATTACCTATACTAACTAAACTAACTAACTTTACTAACTATACTAACTATACTTTACTAATTATACTAACTTTATTTATTTTACTAACTTACTATACTAACAATGTCGATTCAATCAACAAATACACTAGGGGAGTACCTCGCGGCAGCGGCGCTTGTCCTCGCGGCGGTGGCGCGCTAGACCGGGCCAAGAGGCGCGAGCACTGGCCTCGGCGGGTGCGGTGGGCGGCCGGCGGCGCAGCCAACGCGGCCGCCGGCGTGCTTGGCGGCGGGCAGGCCCTGCTGGCTGCAGGCGTGGCGGGCGGGCGCGGGCGCGGCGGCTAGGCGCGGGCGTGCTCGGACAGGCGGGACTAGGCCGCGGCGCTTTTATTCGGCTCTGCCGCGCCACCGATCAGGGCGCGTCACTGCTGCGTCAAGATCGGTGGCGCGGCAAGCCCTGCCACGTCATCAATCAACATTTTCGGATGTCGCCACGTCATCCACCCGCCGTGCATTTCGCCGCGCCATGGCAATAGGCGCGGCCAAAAGTGTTAGTTTTGGAAAAAAAAAACAGTATTAGATTTAAAATTAGTTTACAAAAAACGTTAAAATTAAAAAAAAAATCCTCACCGGAGACGAGCGGTCGTGGGGCCGGGGGCCGTGTTGCGTCGTGATTCCCCGTCGATCACAGGGAACCTCTGGCGGCGAGAGCACCCATGGAACCTCGAGGCCGACGCCGTCGTCAACTCAACCAACAAGGTCGGGCCATTTGTGTTTACCAAATTTTGTGCATGAATCTCGGCAAGATGGTCGATGGCATTGCTCAGTCTAGGTTTGAAATGTTGCAGTTCAGATGCTGATGGCCAGTACTCCTTTGGTTGTGTAGAACTTGGACGAAGCTAATAGCAGTCATGGGCTTCACGCTGCTGCAGGGCCGGGACTCTGTCGAGGAGTGCGCCACTTGGTACTGTTTAATGCTGGCTTCGCTTCCTAATTTGGCTGCTAAAATGGGGATTGTAAGGTGGCTTTTCGTTTGTGAATGGTCTGCAGGGTGGCTGCCACACTACTACACTAGGACAGCTAAGATGACAAATGCTTATGATCTGCCTGCCAGGTATATGATCTTATTTGATTGGTGACTTAAGAGATTGCAGCAAATTACATACCACTGATGGCTTAGTAGTGTCTGCCAACAACATTGCTTTCTGGAAACTGTAATGCTGAATAAGCCCCTTTAGGTGAAACATGAGTCCCCATCCCCACAGACTAAGGTCCTGGTAGTATTGCTCATTTGAAATAGTATGAATTTTGGGCAGTTTTTAATGATTTACAATTACAACTTGCCAGTGAACATCTTAATTGTTATGGTTAGCTAGGTCCATTTGTGTTTACCAATCTTTTTGCATGAATCTTGGCAAGATGGTCGATGGCATTGCCTCGTGCGGGGTATATGCAGGTGAGTGCAACACTATGCCTAATGATTTGTATCATGCAAGTTTATCAATCATGCGGGTTTATTCTAATTTTGGCAGTTCATGGCCTCATGGGTGTGACATAAGAGTAGTGTCCTATCCTGTGTTTTTGCACTGTTTATTCACAAGGGGATCAAAACAATGCGGGTTCATCATGCCAATTGTTTCCCCTCTTACATGCTTATGAGTGTTTTTGCAAATGCCTGTGATTTGTACAAACTAAATTCAATGCCAAAACATTTTGTAGCCCCCTTGTCCGTGTTGTTGCTGGACGTTCCCTTTGTTGCACTGCTGCTGCTGCTGCTAGAGGGAAGTAAGGAGGAGAAGAGATGGAAAACCAGGGCAGAAGATAGAGGAGCGAGGAGGGGTCTCACTGGGTTCCTTCGTTGTGGTGCCGCAGGTTATGAATCCATGGCATAAGGCCATAAGCTCATTTTCCCACGAAGAAAGGCCTCTTTCTTTTGATATAGATCGTCTAATCAGATAGGAAACTACTTGTACAAAAGCGGATCTATGCACCCAGTTATGAAGTTAGCTAAGCTGAGGAAATTGCTTGTTTGGCATCCCTGGCTTAAGCTGAAATCACACGTTTTAGCTTTGTCACATTTTTCAGTTCTTGAGAGCATGCTTCCTTTACGACTGCTGCTTGTCCTGAATTGTTTTCCTACTCTAAATTCATTGCAAATATTCTCAGCTGTTTAACTTATATGTTTTCTATTACACTAGCAAATTACAATGCCATAGTGGAACTACCAAAGGTTCATGTATTTATTACTGCCCAGATTAGTCTATAACTTGTTCCGTGCCCTGCATTTCTGATTAGTGGTCCTGTTACCTTTCTAATAATTCAAGTATGCCTATTATGCTGCCAGATAATTGGTTATTGGTCAAGCAGTGTGAGCCGTTTTATTATTTTTTTTTTCAGAGAACTGTCCTAAAGTTGCAATTTACATTCAACCCACTACATGGTACAGTTATCAGAGCACAACAGAGGTTAGTGATTACCCTATTCAAATTCCTTCATGATTTGGGTTGCTTGAGTTAACTGCAGTGGTGCATGTTCAATTCTATCTCCATATCTACGAAGAGGTATCAGGGTCTGAAATAGGGCAATTGAAAAATAGGGTAGCATGCAAATCAAATATTGAGATGCACATTATGAAACCATTGTTGTTTTAAGCGTGAGTGATTTAGAATTGAGATATCTGATTCTTCTGCAAGCTGAAATAAATCAATTGGACTTTGGGAGTTGGGAAATGAATAGCACGAATGATTTATGAGAGAATAATTTCTACTTGAATTTACTGCCCCAACTATATCCTATACCCTGTCCCAGTCTAAGCAAGAAAGCAACTACAAACTTTGGGGTTGTATTTCTCTATTTTTTTTAGAGATGAACATTACGTTGATGTTTTACTTCTTTTGTTAACAACCTGGTATCCATATAGTGGCATATGGATATTTACTTGTTTGATTAACAGCTGTACTAAGCTCCTTTGCTATAGTTGGATTTTGTAGTCTCTTGTATTATTTATTTTAGTGTCCTTTCTGAATTAGCAACTAACCCTATAGGAATAAATGTGGGCCTGTAAATTGCGAGCAGGGAAAGAATTTGTTCGTATGAAACCTGATCATATGGAGAGGTGAAATGGATCGGTTCAATGGAAGGTGATAAGACACCTCAGATGCCCCTCTATACACCTCAGATGCCCCTCTATATTTGAACAATTATTATTGCATGGCATATCTAGATAATTTCCCTAAGTCATTTTTCCATATGCCTTAAACAATGAATCAGTGCATGGGATTGATTTGGATCATGGCAATGCACGGCACAGACCATGGTTCCTCAGCGGTGGCAGTGCCTCCACTCTCCTTCCCTCCTCCGACGCTGCAGCCACCGGGACACGCAAAGGTGCGATCTTGACGTCGGATTCGGCTCCCTCTTGCGCCCCTGCCCCCCAAAGGCACCGCCTTTGCTCTGGTCTGGTTTTGTGCGGTCATGAGTTGCTTGTGATCTCTTCTATGGGGGCGGTTTCCCGGCCGATTACTGACTTACTGTTGCGAGGCCGGAATTGGGTCGCTAGGCTGTGGTTCTTGCAACTGTGGAGCGCCAAATCTAGAGCTTGGAGGAGAGTGGAGGCCTCCGCACCTCGCCGGCAGACGGTCAATCCGAAATTCGTTTAGATAGTTTGGTTAGGTTGTGTTCTTTTTTCATTCCTTGCGAAATTCGTACCGTCTGGAGCTTGGGGGAAGGCTGCTATATATGTGCTCAAATCTTGTGTGGACTTTTTTTTCCTCCGATTTTAAGAATTGTCAAGGCTATCCATGCATGGTGTATTAAGAATTGTCAAGGCTATATCCATGCAGAATGAGTTGTACTTTAATCAGCTTCATAACAAGTGTTGACTTTGAATAGTTAGTACCTTCCTGCCAGATATGTTTTGATCTACCTAGGCAGTTGGGAAACAACAAAGAGCACAGAAATACCTTCATATTTGAAGTTTTCATTTTGCATAAATTGTTTGCAACATGTGGGTATAAGTACATATCATCTCGTATACTATATAAAACTTGACAGTGTACGGGGGCCATGGCAGCTTAGGAAGCCGTCTGCAGGGATCATCTCCTATTCCAAAGTCAATGAAAAATGTTCAAGTTACAAAAACTAGAAAGAGATGCGTCGTGCTTGACTACACTGTCTATCCCTTCTCCTATATACAACACCGAGTTCTGAAGTCTGAATTGCATTGAAATTTTGCTTGCGTCGTACAACTACTTTTGTTCTAGAAAGGGTGAGTAGCTTTGTTGTAATTTTAAGAAATGTGACTTCTTAAGTATGATGGTCCCATTATAGCATGCTAGAATTATAGTCTGTTCATTACGTGTCTTTTGTATTGAATTAAATAATTGTCTACATCTCATTGAGTTACTAATTGCAGATACTAATAGAACAATGTTCCAAAGCTGTCAAATGCATACGGAACTAGATCGTAATTCAATATTAGGGGTATATGGTTGAAGGCATGTTATTATCTAAAATATGAAGAAGGGTGGCATTGGTATACCAGTCCTGTACGAAGGAAACTGATAATTCAAAGAGATGGTTAGTTCAAAGGTTGAGGAATCAATTAATATTGTTATGGTGATATGAACTTTTATGTGCGTATGCACAAATGTATAATACTATAAATGCATACCTTGATGATTGGAAACCATCAATGATAATTTTAGCATGGCACAAAATTTAGTTTGTAATATTGACATTCCGAATACCACACGCGTATTATCGTTTTTTGTAACGATACTGTAACACCCCGGTGTTATGCCAGCATTTAGGCACTGCAAATCATGCATCATAAAGCATCCTAATCATACATGCCTAATCATGTAAATAACAACTAAAACACTGCTTCGAAACATATGAAACATGTTCGTGAAATGTCAATGTTGCATACACCTGTTTAAGAGTTATTTTGCCCTGATTATGCTTGCTAGGTTAGTAGAACTTGTTTGGTTATGATTGTGAATCATCTAGAATTGTTTAGCATAATTTTTGGAGCAAGGTTTGTATTTAAATTATTGCCAAATTTTGCTTTTAAAAATAATTCTCCAAAATTAGGGTTTTGAGTTAAAATTGACTTTAATTTTAGAATTCAAAATCTATCAAGAATTTGGCTTTGGTCATAAAAGCAAAGTTGTAGAGAATTACATTCTAATCAATTTTCATTTTTGGTACATTTTCAAAAGATGTCATTTTCTTGCTCAAAATGATATTTGAAAGCTGGCATTTAAAAATTTCTTGAAAATATAAATTGAAAAAGGCTTCCCTCATTTCGTGGGCCGCCGCCTCGTTTCCGGCCCACGGCCGAAGCCGGCCCGGCCTGCAGCAGCGAGCCTCCCGCGCCAGCGCCACGCGCCTCGCGTTGGCCTAGCCCAGCCCAGCGCCGCGCCTGGCCTGCCTCCGCGCTCGCCCGCTCGCTGACGCGCCGCGCCGCGTCCCGACCACGGCAGAACACGCCCGCCGCGTGGCGGCCATGCGCCGTCGATGTCGTCGCGCGTCGCAGCCGGCCTGCGCCCGCTCCCACGCGCCCGCCTACATCTGCTGAAGCCGCTGCGCTCGCCTTCGCTCTCCCGCGCTGCCTCTCTTCTCCGCCCGCGCCGAGCTCGCTCTCTCCCCCTCGCCGCGGCCACCGCAGCCCGCCGGGCAAATTCGCCGCCTCTCCTCCACCCCGGCCAGCAATCGAGCGCCAGCAGCTCCGCCTCGCTCTCCGGCACTTGGTGCTCGCGCTTGTGCCGACTGTTGAGCCCAGGTAGCGCCTTCTCGCGCCTCGCCACCGTCGGCCATGGCGCCACCGTGCTCGGCCGCCATGGAACTCCCTATTCCTCCCTTTCTCCTACCTGCCTAGCTACCTGCCCGCATTCGCCAGCTTCTCGCGAACCGCATGCGCTTGCTCGCTTGCTCTGGCACGGCCGGTAATGGCCGCCGGCCTCGTTGGCCGAGCCGCGCCGCCGCGACGTCACGGCGCCGGCGTGGCCTTCGCCTCGGCCGAGCTGGGCCGAGAGGCCATGGGCCGACGCCCGGCCAGGCCGCCTCCCTTTCCCGTCGCATGGGCCACGCAGGCCAAGTGTGGCCATGGGCCGGCTGATTCCCGCGGGCCGGCCCAGTAGCAATAGGGTGTTTGTTTTCAATTTTTCTTTATTATTTGAAAAGAGAAATGGTTTGGAAAATGTTTGGATACTTAAATTTGCTCCAAATCTATTGAAATAAATTTTGCTAGGTTCCTTATCACCAGATCTACTTGGGAAAATTATTGTATGTCATTTTTGAGATACTTTTCTATAGAACTTTATTTAATCATGTATATTGCTGATAACTTGAGAAATATGTAGAAAAACCTATAAGCTTCAGAAAAATATGATTTCCAAGATTGTTAACCTTCTTATGTAATGTACTTCCTAGGAAAAATATGTGTCATGCATGTGCTGTAGAAAAATTTTGAGGTGTAGTTCAAGTACCTTTAATGGCTGATTTTTGTTATTTTAGCTAGAGAGCAAACTTTGTATAAAACATGCATGTGATGATTTTTGTATAGTAATTGTATGCTATGAAGAACATAGGAAAAATGCTAACTCTATTGTTTGACACTTTTCGCAGTACAAAGTATTTTCATGTTCATAATCATGCCATAGCTTGTTATTTTTGTGTAGGCTAATCCACTCATTCAAATACCATGAAAATCTGATAGTAGACTATTTAGGGTAGTACTGTGCTGTAGTAATTTTCTAAGATTTTTCTAAGCAACAAAAATAGATGTTGCTATTCAAACCTATTATTAATTAAGGTTTAATCAAGTGTTGCTTTATGTGTGATTAAGAAATTAGTGAAGCTTTGGTGTATCTTTGAAGCATTTAATAAGATGTGTTGATTTAGCATAGTAGTAGTAGAAGAGAATGCAGTAGATGACATGTGCTTGTAGTATATGTTCTTGGATGATGTTGACTACCTTGCATTCAAATATATATTCATTGTATTCATCTCATTCGATGCACCGATTGCATAGGCGCTTACGCACATTGCATCATACAGGATCACAAACCGAGAACCCAGTCGTCATACCCGAGGAGCCCGAGGAGCAGCTCAAGGTGCAGCCGCAGGAAGTGCCCGAAGCCGACGAGGAGGACGTTGGGGAACTTCTAGAGTGCCCCGATCACCGCCCGAGCTCCTTCGAGAGAGGCAAGCCCCGGAGCATTTTCTCCCGGTTTGCAATTATTAATTAAAAGCTTTACTTTAATTGATGCATTACGTTCAGGAGTTGTTTGCAAATGTTGCTGCATTATACCTTGTTTACCTTTGTTATACTATATCCTTGTTACCCTGGTATCCGCAGTCGAGTCTAAAAGCATCTAGGCCCCTAGTTGGATTTCGGTGATTAATGTCAATACAAGATTACTATGACTAACGTGTGTTTTGCAGAGGCAACTAAGTTAGGTCATGGTAATAGAGATCGATTGGGCAATCAAAGTTATCATGCCCCTACGATGGAAATCGTTTCGGTTTTCAAAGGACGGACGACAAGGTTAAGGATAACTAGTTCTAAGTGTCAATTGGAGTTGGAGAGACACTTAGAGTAGTTTAGGACTTTGTTTTTCCTTTGGCCGTACTATGAAGGGGGGTATGAACGGGTAGCTTGACCTAGTTGAGTCTAGTGAGTTAGGTGTGGTGCACACTTGTTAAAACTAGCTCTAGGTAGCTCCTATGAATGCCTAAGATCCTTTGGAGCAAACTTCATTCACATATGTTCGAAAGTTGGAAGTGAATGGAGGGTCAAACACTGACCGGACGCTGGCTCCGGTGCGACCGGACGCTGGCCACAGGGTCCGGTCAGTTCGTTTGACTGAGGTGGTTAAGTCTGTTGTGACCGGACGCTGGAAGGTCGTGTGACCGGACGCTGAGGGCTAGCGTCCGGTCGACTCCAGTAAGGGTCCAGACTTGGAAAAGAGTGACCGGACGCGTCCGGTCAATGTGACCGGACCCTGAGTATCCAGCGTCCGGTCATTTACAGTAAGCATCCAAGAGCGACCGGACGCGTCCGGTCGGTACTGACCGGACCCTGTCAGCGTCCGGTCATCACTTGAATGCTAGTTCGCGGGTTGAACTGACCGGAGCGTCCGGTCATCACGATCGGAGCGTCCGGTCGTCCCGCAGAAGCTCATAACGGTTTGTTTTTCAGGCTGCCTTATAAATAGAAGCTCCACTCGTGAGTGGAGTTACTTTTGCTCATTCCAACAGCTGAGAAACACGTTTGTGAGTGCCAAGAAGAGCAAGGTCCTAGTGAGGTGTTTGTGATTTGAGAATCCAAGAGAGTAGCCTCGCTAGCAAATCAAGAGTAGCAAAGTGTGCATCCATCTTCTCATTAGGCTTCGCGTGGTCAAGTGAGAGTTCGTGCTCGTTACTCTTGGTGATCGCCATCACCTAGATGGCTTGGTGGTGATTGGGAGTTTGGTGTTCACCCGGCGGAGCTTGTGGGTGACCCAACTCAAGTTGTGAGCGGCTTTGGGTGATTCGCCGCGACGGAGTGTCGAAGAATCAACCCATAGAGAGCACTTGATCCTTGCGCGGATCAAGGGGGAGCTACACCCTTGCGCGGGTGCTCCAACGAGGACTAGTGGAGAGTGGCGACTCTTCGATACCTCGGCAAAACATCGCCGCGTTCCTTTCTCTCCCTATTTACTTTGAGCACTTACTTTGAGTATTTACTTTGAGCAATTCAATACTTGTTTTACATCCATAGAATTGCTTGCTTGAGTAAGGTTGGAACATAGGTGGTGAGTTCGTTGTGCTTTAGTTTGATAGAAACACTTTTCTAGGCACAAGGGGTTAATTGGGCTATCCGTAGGATTTGTTTATTGCAAGAGAATTTCGAATTAGCCCAATTCACCCCCCCTCTTGGGCATCTTGATCCTTTCAATTGGTATCAGAGCTCGTGCTCACGTTTTTAAGCTTAATCGCTTAGAGCAAGATGTCTCACGGGGATGGACCTCCTCCTATCTTTGAGGGAGATGATTTTCCATATTGGAAAATCCGCATGGAGGCATACTTAGAAGCTCTAGATGTTGGAATTCTTAGAGCCGCCTCTCAAGGGTTCCCCGCACCTAGGAATGCCGCACAACTTCAAGGCGATGAAGTAAATTATGAAAAATGGAATGCAAAGGCTCGCAACACCATTTTAGAGGCCTTTGCAAAGAGGTGTTCAATCGTGTAAGGAACCACAAAGACGCCCATGCTCTATGGTCGGACGTTTGTGCGCTCCATGAGGGAACCAAGAGTGAGCGTGAGGAACGCTATCATCTTGTGATTAAAAAGCTAAATTCTTTTGAGATGTTTCCCAAAGAAAGTGCTAATGAGATGTATTCTCGATTAAATGTTCTTGTAGAGGAAGTCAATGGGCTTGGACTTACTCAAATGTCACCATCCGACGTTGTGAGAAGAATCTTGAGTGTCCTCCCCATTGACAAATATGGGCACATTGTGACCGTGCTACATCAAGGTGATCTTTCCGCCGCTACACCGACACAAATCTTGGGAAAGATCAATGCTCATGAGATGTACATGCACATCACACCACAAGATGGCTCATCCTCTACAAAGAAGAAAGAGAAGGACTTAGCATTCAAAGCTAGCCAAGACAAGGGCAAAGCAAAACTTGAGTATGAGAGCTCAAGTGATGAAGATGATGAAGAAAGCCTTGCCCTCATGGTGAAGAAGACCACCAAGATGCTAAAAAGGCTAAATAAGAGTGGCATCAAGTTTGATGGCAAGAAGAAGAAGTTCTTCACAAGCTCAAGAAGAAAGCCAATCTCCGAGATGGATTGCTACAATTGTGGCGAGCTTGGCCATCTAGCTCATCAATGCACAAAGCCTAAGAAAGACAAGTTCAAGAACAAGGGCAAGAAAGATGATTCAAGTGATGAAGATGAAAAGAAGAAGAACAAGCCATACAAGAAGAGAGATGGCAAAAAGAGGGACTTCTACAAGAAGAAGAAGAGTGGCAAGGCCTACATTGTGGGTGATTGGCTCACGGACATTGATTCATCAAGTGGATCATCCGATGATGAGAGTGACGACGAAAAAGTGGCCGCCATTGCTATTGATCTTGCATCTTCACCGCCACCATCGCCATCATCCTCTACACACCTATGCCTTATGGCCAAAGGTGAACGCAAGGTAACTAAGAGTGATGATAGTAGTGATGATGAACATGCTAGTGATGATGATAGTGATAGCGATGATGATGACTCACCTACATATGATGATCTTGTCAAAATACTAAGAAAATATACTAAGATCATTAGAAAGAGTAGAGCTACAAATGAAAAACTTGATGCTAAAAATGATTCACTCTTAGCTAAGTGTGATACATTAGAAAAGGCTAATGATGAGCTCAAAGAAACAAATGATTCTATATCATCCAAACTCAAGGAGCTCAAATCCTCTAAGAAAGAGCTTAAAGATAAAAATGATAAACTTGAGCGGGTGCACAATGAGCTTGTCACTAGTCACCATAAGCTAAAAGATGAATATACAACTCTAAAGATCAATTATGATACCCTTATTATTGCACAAGAATTCTTACCAAATGAGCCACATGATGCTACTAACCATGTTGTTAAGATTGATATAGCTACCTCATGTGATGATTTAATTGATGAAAGCATTGAGCATGGATCTAGTAGCAAGGGCAAGCAAGTGGTTGAGTGCAATGACTATGATGAGTTTGTCAAGCTCAAGAGTGACAATGCGAAGCTCATGAAAGATCTTGAAGAGATGAAAAGTCACAACACCATTGTGCTAGAAACTCTTGATCATGACAAAGAGGTGATCCTTGAGAATGAGAAGCTAAAAGAAGAAATCAAGAAACTCAAGGAGGAGAAGAACAATGATATTCTCAAGGAAGAAAATAAGAAGCTCAAGATGGAGAAAGAGCATCTCAAGGTGGGATTGAGCAAGTTTGCTAGAGGCAAGCATCTCCAAAGTGAGCTACTCATGAATACCGTCATGAAGATGGATAGAAGTGGCATTGGATATATGGCAAGTGTAGAGAAGAAGAAGGCTCAAGCTCAACACCAACAATCAAAGCCAAAGCCAAAGCCAAAGAGATGTTTTGAGTGTGGACAAGAAGGCCACTTTGCTCATGAGTGTCAAACTCCACCACCACTAACCCTTGCCCAAGCATGCTAGACCCTTTGCTTTCAATGCTCACTACATGCTTAGAAAAGATTCAAGTGGAAAGATGAAAGTCATGTTCTTAGGTCCCCCCAACAAGAGTAGGCCTAAGAAAATTTGGGTGGCTAAGTCACTTGTTGAGAAGGTGAAGGGCCCTCAACAAGCTTGGATCCCTAAAGCTTGAATCTCTTGTGTGTAGGTGAACTACAAGACCGGTGGAAGTCATTGGGTTATTGATAGTGGTTGCACTCAACATATGACCGGTGATCCTCGTATGTTCACCTCACTAGATGAAGAGGTAGATGGACAAGAGAAAATAACATTTGGAGATAATTCAAAGGGCAAGGTCAAAGGATTGGGCAAAGTGGCAATATCAAATGATCATTCCATCTCCAATGTGCTCTATGTTGCCTCATTAGCTTCAACTTGCTATCCGTTGGGACAATTGTGTGATCTTGGCTTCCAATGCTTGTTCACCGAGAAGGAGGTGGTTGTATCTAAGGTAGATGACAATCAAGTGATATTCAATGGATTTAGATACAACAACTTATATCTAGTTGACTTCACCTCCGAAGATGCAAACTTGAAGACTTGCCTATTCACCAAAACAACACTTGGGTGGCTATGGCATAGAAGACTTGCTCATGTTGGGATGAGCTCACTCAAGAAGCTTATGAAGAATGATTTGGTGAGAGGGTTGAAGGATGTGAAGTTTGAGAAGGACAAGCTTTGTAGTGCATGTCAAGCCGGCAAGCAAGTTGCAAACACTCATCCAACCAAAGCTTTCATGTCAACCACAAGAGTGCTAGAACTCCTACACATGGATTTATTTGGACCAACAACATACAAGAGTTTGGGAGGAAATCTCTATTGTCTTGTGATTGTGGATGACTATTCAAGATATACATGGGTGTTCTTCCTTCATGACAAATCCGAAGTTGCATCTTGTTTCAAGAAGTTTGCCAAGAGAGCTCAAAATGAATTTGAAGTGAAGCTCAAGAAGATAAGAAGTGACAATGGCAAAGAGTTTGACAACACAAACATAGAAGCTTATTGTGATGAAGTTGGAATCAAACATGAAGTCTCCGCAACCTATACTCCTCAACAAAATGGTGTAGTTGAGAGGAAGAACCGGACTTTGATCACTCTTGCTAGGAACAATGCTAGATGAGTACAACACACCCGAAGCTCTATGGGCGGAAGCAATCAACACCGCATGTTATGCATCCAACCGCCTATTTCTTCAAAAGTTCCTTGTCAAGACACCATATGAGTTGCTCAATGGGAAGAAGCCGGACGTCTCCTTCTTTAGAGTGTTTGGTTGCAAGTGCTACATCTACAAGAAGCGGCAACACCTAGGGAAGTTTCAAAGGCGTTGTGATATAGGTTTTCTTGTTGGTTACTCATTGAAGTCCAAAGCATATAGAGTATTTAATCATGCCACCGGCTTGGTTGAAGAAACATATGATGTGGAATTTGATGAATCTAACGGCTCCCAAGGAGCACATGAGAATCTTGATGATGTAGGTGATGAACCATTGAGGGAGGCTATGAAGAATATTCCGGTGGGAGACATCAAGCCAAAAGATGATGAAGATGATGTACAAGTCATTAATCAACCCTTCTTCATCAAATGTACCACAAGATGATGATAAAGTTGGGAGAGTAGAAAATGAAGATACTCATATCTCCCATGAGCAAATGGTGGTACAAGCACAAGATGTTGATGCTCCACAACCTCCTCCTCAAGTGGTCAATAGAAGAAATACACCTCTCCTACAAGATCATCCACAAGATCTCATCATAGGGAGTCCAACAAAGGGGGTGATGACTAGATCTCAAAAACTTACTTCATTTAGTTGCTCATCACTCTTTTGTCTCTTGCTATGAGCCTACCAAGGTAGAAGATGCTCTTAAAGATCCGGATTGGATCAATGCCATGCATGAAGAGTTGAACAACTTCACTCGCAATGAAGTTTGGAATCTTGAAGGAGCGACCAAAAGATGCAAGAGTCATTGGAACGAAGTGGGTGTTCCGCAACAAGCAAGATGATCAAGGTGTTGTTGTGAGGAACAAGGCAAGACTAGTTGCAAAGGGGTTCTCTCAAGTTGAAGGTTTAGACTTTGGAGAAACCTTTGCACCGGTTGCAAGATTAGAAGCCATCCGTATCCTTCTTGCATATGCATCACATCATGAAATGAAACTATATCAAATGGATGTGAAAAGTGCATTCTTAAATGGCTTTATTAATGAACTAGTCTATGTTGATCAACCTCCCGGGTTTGAAGACCCTAGATATCCTAATCATGTTTATAGGTTGTCCAAGGCACTATATGGGCTTAAGCAAGCCCCAAGAGCTTGGTATGAGCGCCTTCGGGACTTCCTTATTGAGAAGGGCTTCACCATTGGGAAGGTCGACACCACACTATTCACCAAGAAGCTTGATGGGCATATCTTCATTTGTCAAGTATATGTTGATGATATCATCTTTGGATCATCAAATGAAGACTCATGCAAAGAATTTGGTGAATTGATGTCTAAGGAGTTCGAGATGTCAATGATTGGTGAGCTTACATTCTTTCTTGGTTTTCAAGTCAAGCAAATGAAAGAAGGCATCTTCATCTCTCAAGAGAAATACACAAAAGATCTTCTCAAGAGATTCAAGATGGATGAATGTAAGCCAATCAAGACCCCAATGCCTACAAATGGACATCTCGACCTAGATGAGGGAGGTAACTCGGTTGATCAAACTCTCTACCGTTCTATGATTGGTAGCTTGTTATACTTAACCGCATCTAGGCCCGACATCATGTTTAGTGTGTGTATGTGTGCTAGATTTCAAGCTAGTCCTAAGGAAACACATTTAATTGTCCGTAAAAAGAATCCTTAGGTATCTTAAGCACACACCAAGCATTGGCCTTTGGTATCCCAAAGGAGCTTTATTTGAATTAATTGGCTATTCCGATTCGGACTATGCCGGATGCAAAGTTGATAGAAAGAGCACATCCGGAGGGTGCCATTTGCTTGGTAGATCACTTGTGTCTTGGTCCTCGAAGAAACAAAATAGTGTGGCTTTGTCCACCGCCGAAGCGGAATACATTGCCGCGGGTGCTTGTTGTGCACAAATATTATACATGAAACAAACTTTACTAGACTATGGAGTAGTTCTAGAGAAAGTACCTCTTTTGTGTGACAATGAAAGTGCGGTAAAACTTGCAAATAATCCGGTTCAACACTCTCGCACCAAGCATATAGATATCCGCCATCACTTTCTAAGAGATCATGTAGCTAAAAATGATATATCACTAGAAGGTGTAAGATCCGAAGATCAATTAGCGGATATCTTCACTAAACCACTAGATGAGGCTACATTTTGTAGATTGCGGAACGAGCTCAATGTACTTGATTTTAGTAACTTCACCAAATATTGAGCTTGTGTTGTCCCTTGCATTCATTGTAATATACAACATGTTTAATTTGTGGCAATGCAAATAGGGCTTGTCTAACATGGTTAAGATAACCGCCGAAGAGCGTGTGAAGAAGCTTAACCTTGGATCAAACTTGACAAGCAACTAGATTTACTTACAAACATTACATATGCATGAATGTTGTTTTGTCGTTTTGTTCCATTTGCCCTCTTGTTGCCTATTTTCTTAAAAAGAATTATAGCCTAAGGCAAAATACTTTGAAAAATATGAGGGTTTGAGAGAGGTCACTCACATAAGTCCCAATTGGTGTTTATCTGAATCTTATTCAAGTTGGGACTTGATTGGAAACAGGCAGCGCGAAGGAAGGTTGAAGATTTGCTGGAAAAGGTGCACCGGACGCTGCACCGGACGCTGCTGTCCAGCGTCCGGTCAGTTCACAGGAGGTGAACTGATGTTGAAGGAGTGACCGGACGCTGCGTCTGTGCGTCCGGTCAGAAAGGGTTCATGCGTCCGGTCAATGGAGGAAGGTCAAGTTGTACTGACCGGACCCTGCCTGCGTCCGGTCATGGATCACCGGACGCGTCCGGTCGTGATTCCAGAGGATTTGGACCTCTCTGGAATCGACCGGACGCTGGGTGGTAGCGTCCGGTCGCTACCACCGGAGCGTCCGGTCAATGGATCTCGTGCGACTTCAAGTCTCTTTTCCCCGTTTCCTTTACTGTCACGTTCTTGGGGGATTACTTAACCCGCGTCCTCTGCCTTGACCTAACCAGCGCCTCCGTCGAACCCTAGCCCGAGCCGCCGCCGCATCTCCGCCGTAGCCACCTGCGCTGGTCACTTCGCGTCCGCGCCGTCGTGCCCCTGCCTAGCCGCGCCGCCGCAGCCTCCCCGAGCCCGCAGCCGAGCCTCGCGCCCCGGCCTAGTGCGCCACCGAGCCCCTCGCCGCTGTCCCGCGCCACCACCGGCCCGTCGCAGCCAAACGCCGCCGAGCTCCGGCCTTGCCCTGCCTCTGCTCAGTGCCTTGCCGGCCTCCTCGCGCCCTAGCTCGTTGCTTCATCGTTGCCGAGGCTGCCAATCTTCGCCGCTATTGCCCTATCCTCCCATTGATTGGTAAGGCAAGTCTTGTGCTTCACTCTTGATCTCAAATTGTGACCTAGATCGATTTGAAGTCACTGATTCCCCATTGCATTCAGGGCATTTGACCTAACCCTAGCCTGGTTCCGAGTATCCCCCACGTGATATCTTATCTCTTCTCGGATCGCCGTTTGTCAGGTAGAAAGCCACTCGATTCAATTTCGCATCTACATTGCTTTCTCTATTAGGATTTCGCATCTAGTAGATATATGGTATTTATTTGTATATCCATCTATTCTATCGTGCAGCGAGTCGGTTCCGTTGTGTTTCGTCTGGCAGCTGACAGTCAACTCGGAGCCAAGCTCGCGAGTAAGGATCGAGGCCAAGCCTCGAAAGCGGCAGTTTGACAGTTGATCTTCATCAGCGATAGTTCACCATCTTGTCAGTTCAAATGGCTCGCACCAAGAATGTTGGTGGTGGCCCAGGTGATGATGATCGGAGGCCCCCGACTCGCCAGCCAGCCGGATCCAAAGGCAAGTCAACCAAGCAGCTGACATCCAAGAAGCGCAAGTACCCCGACACCGAGACAGCGAGAGCAGCAGCTGTTGCAGAGGCCGCAGACCGTGCCGAGAGAGGTGGTACCCGCAGCGGAGTTGTCATTGCAGATCAGCCAGTTTCACCCGCAGTCAGAGCTGCGATTGAGGAGGTTGAGTGTCGTCATGGTAGTCCAGCTAGGACTGCCACGTTTGCAGGACGACGGGTCGCCATTGAGGAGGGTCCGTCAGCACAGCAGCAGCCTCCACCAGCAGAGCCTCAGCCAGCCCAGGAGACTCAGGAGAGTCAGGAGACCGAGCCGGCACCTCAGCTACGCCGCTCGAGTCGTACCAGTGCTGCAGTTCCACCGAGGCCAGTTACACGGCGCAGGGGTTCACGCCCTCCGCCCAGACCTCAGGGTCCGCCTCCAGTGGTTCACCTCGACTTGAGGGCCGCTACAGCCAGGCAGGTTCAGCAGCTGCGGTTTGTTGAGTTTGAGGTTTGGTTTCCTCCGAGGAGGGATGAGAGAGCAGCTGAGGGGTTCTACACGCCACTGCAGGAGGATTTCTACAATGCATATCTTAACAGTGGGGTAGTGTTCAGATCACAGAGGGTCTGTCAGATAGAGTCCATTGTGGCAGCAGTCGGAGAGGGCATTCGGCAATACTTGTCATATTTGCCAGGACTGTCAGATCTGATTGGACGGACAGGGATATACGTACCTTCTTGGGTCCGTCAGTTTTATGCCTCGCTCTACATTGATCCTCATCACAGATACATTCACTTTGCTTTCAACGGCAAAGACCACAGAGTGACTAGTGGCAGAGCCAGGGAGATACTGAGACTGCAGGAGCAGCCTGTAAAGATGCATGAGGTTTGCTATGGACATCAGGAGCCTCCTAGGCATCCTCATGGAGGGCAGGTGCCCCCTACAGATCTAGTGCGGCATTGCTTCAAGGAGCCTTTCGGTGAGGGGTCGAGCAGGAACCCCAGTGACTTGACTCCTACAGCGAGAATACTAGAGGCCATCATCAGGAGGACACTACTTCCCAGGTTGGGATACAGGGAGGGCCTGACTCGCTTACAGCTCTGGCTTCTCAATGCCATTATGCAGATGACAGTGTTTGACATCTGGGACCTCCTTCTTTCAGAGATGGAGGATACTATAGCTGAGGGATTCAAGGGTCGCAGGCAGCTTCCCTATGCTCACTGGATCACGTTCCTCATCCGAAGAGTTGTGATTGATAAGCCCCCTGGCATGATGGATGAGTATACAGGTGCCACTACAGAATTCCCGGCCTACAACCTATCACAAAGGATCAGACACGCCACTCCTCAGGCACCCAGTCAGCCTAGCCGTCGCCCCGACGTGCCAGAGTCTGCAGCTCAGCAGGATGAGATCATCAGAGGGATTGCAGCTACTAAGGAGGAGGAGCTAGAGGCACAGCAGGAGGTGAGCGAGTACAGTGACAGTTTCGACGACGACTACCAGCCTATACCTCAGATGCCTCCACGTAGACACGATGCAGAGGCCGGTAGCTCTAGTTCTGCTCCACCTGCTCCACAGACAGACCCCGCTCTCATAGCTATTCTTGAGCGGATGCAGCAGGATCAGACACGACAGGCACAGGAGACAGCTGCCAACTTCGCTCAGTTTCAGGCTCGTCAGGACAAGTTCCAGCGTCAGCAGCAGCTCCTTCAGCACCAGCAGTTACTTATGCAGCAGCAGCTCATGGGATTCATGCAGCATGTAGTGACAGCTATTGGGGTTCCACTGCCACAGACTTCGCCCCAGCTTGCACAGCCTCCTACCACTTTGGCGACTCCAGCAGTACAGCCCATCGGGCTTCAGAGTCAGGGACAGCCTCCAGCTCAGTTCACGTCACCTCCAGTACAGGTGTCCCAGTGGTTAGCTTCACCTAGTGTAGCCCCGCAGTTCACTCCTTATCACACGGGTTTCTCACCAGAGCAGTCATCCTCCCTATTCGTGCCTGAGTCGTCAGTCTCCAGGAGTCTTGGAGCATCGTTCAGTGAGTTGACCGGCATGCCTACTCCGCCTCACATGCATACTGCCGGTCCGTCTACAGCAGCTCCAGCTATCATGACTACTCAGAGGCTCCCCTCGTCTGTCGCCTCGTCAGATCCTACGACAGACATACTTACAGCTTCACAGGCAGCACCAGCCCCAGCTCAGACCCAGACCGTTTCAGCGACACTTCCTGCTTCAGAGGGTCAGTCAGTTCAGAGCTCCAGGTCAGATGATGATGGCGCCCAGTTCCATCTTGCTCCACGTACTTCAGCGCCCGACTCGTCCGCTGCAGCCCCGCCGACCGACCCTTAGGTTTTGGTGTTTGACGCCAAAGGGGGAGAGGGTTTTGAGTATGTAGACTCAGGGGGAGCGAGCTTTAGGGGGAGCTTAGTTATCTAGTATTAGCTTATAATATACATTTGGAGTTTTATTTGTGTGATACACTATTACTTATGCATTCGTGTGTTTACTTTCATGCATACTACTATATATATGTGATAGTGCTATCTACGTGATTGTGATATTTGACTTGTGTGATTTCTATTTTGCATTATCTATATGTCATATCACTTGTGTAATGCTCTTTTGTTTTTGCTTCCGCGTTTATACTTCGAAGCAAATGAGCTTTGTTAATTGTACTCATGCTTAACTCATATCCTTTGAGTACATTGTGTTGGCTTGGGTCACATAAGCTTGACTAACTCTTTTGTTCTCATTGACAAAAGCTTACATGAACCAATCCCGTCCAAAAACCTCACTCCATAACATACTCGAGGTGGTATTGTCATCAATCACCAAAAAGGGGGAGATTGAAAGCATCTAGGCCCCTAGTTGGATTTCGGTGATTAATGTCAATACAAGATTACTATGACTAACGTGTGTTTTGCAGAGGCAACTAAGTTAGGTCATGGTAATGGAGATTGATTGGGCAATCAAGGTTGTCATGCCCCTACGATGGAAATCGTTTCGGTTTTCAAAGGACGGACGACAAGGTTAAGGATAACTAGTTCTAAGTGTCGATTGGAGTCGGAGAGACACTTAGAGTAGTTTAGAACTTTGTTTTTCCTTTGGCCGTACTATGAAGGGGGGTATGAATGGGTAGCTTGACCTAGTTGAGTCTAGTGAGTTAGGTGTGGTGCACACTTGTTAAAACTAGCTCTAGGTAGCTCCTATGAATGCCTAAGATCCTTTGGAGCAAACTTCATTCACATATGTTCGAAAGTTGGAAGTGAATGGAGGGTCAAACACTGACCGGACGCTGGCTCCGGTGCGACCGGACGCTGGCCGCAGGGTCCGGTCAGCGCGTTTGACTAAGGTGGTTAAAGTCTGGTGTGACCGGACGCTAGAAGGTCATGTGACCGGACGCTGAGGGCCAGTGTCCGGTCGACTCCAGTAAGGGTCCAGACTTGGGAAAGAGTGACCGGACGCGTCCGGTCAGTGTGACCGGACCCTGAGTATCCAGCGTCCGGTCGTTTACAGTAAGCATCCAAGAGCGACCGGACGCGTCCGGTCGGTACTGACCGGACCCTGACAGCGTCCGGTCATCACTTGAAAACTGGTTTGCAGGTTGAACTGATCGGAGCGTCCGGTCATCCCGCAGAAGCTCATAACGGTTAGTTTTTCAGGCTGCCTTATAAATAGAAGCTCCACTCGTGTGTGGAGTTACTTTTGCTCATTCCAACAGCTGAGAAACACGTTTGTGAGTGCCAAGAAGAGCAAGGTCCTAGTGAGGTGTTTGTGATTTGACAATCCAAGAGAGTAGCCTCACTAGCAAATCAAGAGTAGCAAAGTGTGCATCCATCTTCTCATTAGGCTTCGCGTGGTCAAGTGAGAGTTCGTGCTTGTTACTCTTGGTGATCGCCATCACCTAGACGGCTTGGTGGTGATTGGGAGTTTGGTGTTCACCCGGCGGAGCTTGTGGGTGACCCAACTCAAGTTGTAAGCGGCTTTGGGTGATTCGCCGCGACGGAGTGTCGAAGAATCAACCCGTAAAGAGCACTTGATCCTTGCGCGGATCAAGGGGGAGCTACACCCTTGCGCGGGTGCTCCAACGAGGACTAGTGGGGAGTGGCGACTCTTCGATACCTCGGCAAAACATCGCCGCGTTCCTTTCTCTCCCTATTTACTTTGAGCACTTACTTTGAGTATTTACTTTGAGCAATTCAATACTTGTTTTACATCCATAGAATTGCTTGCTAGAGAAAGGTTGGAACGTAGGTTGTGAGTTTGTTGTGCATTAGTTTGATAGAAACACTTTTCTAGGCACAAGGGGTTAATTGGGCTATCCATAGGATTTGTTTATTGCAAGAGAATTTCGAATTAGCCCAATTCACCCCCCCTCTTGGGCATCTTGATCCTTTCAACCCTAATTTCCGTTTACACCAGCAGATGGTTCATTGGCTCTTAAACAACCCCCTAAACTGAAAAATGGACTCAAGCAAAAACCATACAACCTAAACTAAAAAATGGACTCAAGCGAAAAAATGTAGGTCCAACAGTGCCGTGAAAGGCACTGAAATCAACCTCCCTCCCTCCCCCCCACCACCCACACACACACTGCCAGTCCTCTCATTCGTAGGCACGCTCCGTTTGGTCCTTGGCCATTGGAACTGATTGCTACTTGCTCGCCCCCTCTCCTCCTGGGCGACATCTTGCTCCCCCGATAGATCTCCCTTGGCCGCGCGGCACCTCTCCTCCCAGCATGGTCCGCTGGTTGCTCCTCTCCTCCCAAGCATGGTCCCCTGGCTGCTCCTCCCAGCAACCCTAGGCACGTGGCGAGATCTTGCGTGTGTGGCTCCTTCCTCTAGCGAGCTCCTCTAGCCACACGGTTCTTCTCTTCTCGACGAGGTCCCAAACACCCCTCTCGGTGACCTGGAGACCTTGGTCGCGTGGTGTCTCTCCTCTCGTGAGATCTTGGTGTGGCTCGTGTATTCTCTAAGAGGTCCCCGGCCACTCCTCCCTAACTCCACGACGTTCTTGACCGTTGTCGACAAAAGATGCCTGGCAGTCCACCGAGGGTTATCCCACGATGGTAGATTTGTCGTAGAGGTGAGCGAGATCAGGAGCGAGATGGTGACAAGACACGAGATTTAGACAAGTTCAGGCCGTCAGCGTGACGTAATACCATAATCCTGTGTCCCATCGATTTGTATTGGCTATCGTATATGATTGCGTGTGTTTTGAGGGGGTCCCCTACCCGTCTTATATAGCCCGGGGGTAGGGTTACATGCTGATCAGGTCTACAACTAATTGTGTAACAAATAAGATTTACATGGAATATTACATTCGGCATATCCTTATAGATTCTATGCTATCTTCATGATGCCGCCGAGGTGTCTTGCGGCGTGCGCCGAGCTATGCCGTGAGCCGCAAGTCATCATCTTGTGGGCTGGACCGTTGTTGGCGGTCCTTAATGCATAATTTTAACCACCAAAACCCTGCATAAAATCCATTTATTCAAAACACCGAACTTAGTATAGGGTTTATAACTAACTAATTCCACAAGTTTTGGTGTTTATATGTTTTGAAGGACACATGTTTGATTATCAAGAAAACACACATGCAAAATGCGCAAAAGAGACAAAGCGTAAAGTAGATTTGGTCCAAGGAATAAGATGAAAGGTCCACTCCACCGAAGAACTTGGGCCAACCACCGACGGAGGAGCAGCCTAGGACCGAGCACCTACCCACGATGTAAAGGCGGTGGCGAGGGGGCCAGGTCAAGGGGCGGCCGACCCCTAGGGGTGGGCGACCCCCTGCCAGTGCCTCTCTGCCGCCCCTTCGTTTGGCGGTGGCATGAGGGCATGCAGAGGTGGTGGAGACCGGTGCTCGCGCCAAATTTAGCCTCCAGCACCGCCTCAAGCCTTGTATAAATAGAGGGGCAGCCCCCCTCTCAGAACACACCTCAAGGAGCAATTCCATTCTCTTTTCAAGATGTAGTAGTAGTACTAGCTAGTTGGGAGTTAGGGAGAGATGCTAAGGTTCCGAAGGAGTCCTCAGAGGTGCGGTATAATCTTGTATCGCTCCTTTGTAAGACTCAGTTATTTCATATATTCATCTTCTCTATTTACTTAAAATACCTATTATGTTATCTAGTTCTTACCTTAGTGGTTATCTATAATGATGGTTAGTATAGCGGTTTATACCTTGGCATGGGATCTCCATTCGACCAAATGCTCTAGTTTTTATGTGAAACTAGAGTAGTAATCGATAGTGTAGACATGGTGTCTAGACTATAGGTTACCTGAGTTTGCACCCAACCCCACGGATAGTTGTGGTAGCCTCGGAGGTGACAGCTTCAACTAGGCCTTTGTAATCCACCACGTTCGGGTTAGTGTTTTCGTAGAGCATTTTGGCAGCCTGACCCCGATCACCCCTTTCCAGTCTTTTTGAGGATCGAAAAGGTACTGTTGCTCTGAAGTGTCTTGGTGTGATCGCTATGTTTGACCTCTGCTTAGTTAATCTCTTTGGTTTGCTCTAGAACATAACCACAATAATGGAGAAGTAAATAGGAGCCATGAACTCAACCGTTGCCCTCCTAGCTTAGTTTGTCTACTCTTCTATCTTATCATGAAGTTCTCCTGTGTGTGTCACTTATATAAAACTCCTATCTTTTATCATTTACCCCCACATTAGTCTAGTCAGTATACTAGTTAGTGGATACACAACGGTCAAATATCAACTTCTTTAACATTTGCTTCCCTGAGGACAAATACGATACCCTAGAATACTCCTGGGTAAAAGCTATAACGGTATCCGTACACTTGCGGATTTCTCTGTTTGTGTTAACAAATACCAGCAACCGTCCCTTGCGGTGCGGCCCATGTAGTCCGCCATGGGTACTTGGGGTTAGACCCCCCATAGCTAGTCCTCAAGCGCCTTATATCCGCTTGGTAACGCCATCTTGATCGAGTCCGAGCAGCTTGCCATGAAGCCGATCAGCTCCATCGATGATCCGAGCGGTGAAAAGGAAGTCGACCAGGTTTAACTGGTCACTTGGGCGGTGAAAAAGCATGCCGACCAGTTTAACTGGCCTACCGACCTGCAAGGGTGGCTACCGACCAGTGTAACTAGCCAACAGATCTCGGACTCCGCTGAGTGAGGCTCACCAATAGGATGTAAGGAGCTCAGCAGAAAAAAATTGGATGTAAGGAGCTCAGCAGAAAAAATTTGAGAAATCTTGGTCGATGAAGTGTACACACTTAATTGCCAATTGCGATGGCTCTGATGACGTGGTCATCAGAGCTGAGCGAAGGCAATAAGTGACAGGCTTGACGTAGTCACAACACCGTGAACAAGAAGCAATACGTGCACCACAAGGTGCATTGTACACAATGTAGTCTCCAAGCCTGCTGGAAGATGAAGAATAAATCTTGTAGCAGGATCAAATAAAAATATGCAGTCCCCAACGTAGCTAAGAAAGCAACCAGTCCCCGGTGTTGTCGAAGAATCCAGTGATCGAAAAATTAGTATATTCATCGCGAGGTGAAGTGTACACACATAGTCCCCGAGCCTGTTGTAAGATGAACGATGAATCTTGAGCATGACTGGCAAATAGTTTGCCATGACGCCGGTGTTGCCACCTCTGACTTTTATGGTGGTAGCGTAGCTGGTGAGTCACTGCTTGGGGGTGGTGTTATCGTCGTAAGGCTCAACGCCGAAAATCTTGAAGTTGGGAGGGCCACTGTATGGCCTGAAGCCTTGCGGTGAATGCTCGTGGACCATCGATGTCACCGACGATGGTGACATCACCAGCGGCCGGTTCAACAACGACATCGACGGCTGGGGCAGCGGGGCCAGTGGCTGGCCAGACGGCATTGCCGGTGGGTCGGGTGGTGTTTTCAGAGTTAACTGGCTCGGTCAGCTCAAATGTCGTGTCGGGATTGCCCCTTTCTTGATCATACAGCTACCGGCAGCGGAACTCTTGGACGTGGCATGAATTGCGCCGATGCTCGAGATGATGGCGAACGTCGGCGCGAGCGTTGAGGTGTTGGCGTAGATCACCGCTAAGCTGCTCAACCTCTTGATTGGTGTTAGGGTTGGCGTATCGTAGTTGTTCCCTAGGATTGACGACGTAGTTGCCTCTCGACTCCGTTTGAAGATAGGGGCCACCATCCTAGAAACGACTTGCGCCGGGTTGCTGGTACCGAGCCCTTCATGGCCCTACAGATCGGTTGGAGCTGGTGGAGTGGGACGGAGCCTGATTTTCGTGGTTCTCGATGACTTGGACCGCCATCGCTTTTGTAAGGAAAATGGACCCTAGGCCCATTTACTTTGGATTTTGGTGTTTGATGACCAACACAACTAAATTGGACTAATAAATTTGCAAGTGTTTATTTTGTAGTTCAATAGGGTGCAAGACATGACTTGGACGAAGGCGACGTGGTGATCCAATGATCAACTCCTTAAGAAAGACTTTAGAAGCACAAGAGAAGACCTAAGAGATCAAGCAAAGTCTAAGCATGAAGATTGGAACCAAGCTGTACGCAAGATCACGAAGAAACGAGCTCACTGAGGTGACCGGACGCTGGACAAGCGACCGAACGCTAGGCAGAGGACTCGGCAGACAGGCGATCGGACACTGGACCGGACGCTGGTGGCAACCGACCGGATGCAGGACAGCAGCGTCCGATCGAGTACAGAGAGGTTCTAGAGCGGCAAATTTGCGATTGGACGCGTCCGGTGGCAAGCGACCGGACGCTGGCCAGCGTCCGATCAGTATATTGCTGGCTCAACGGTCGGGACGACCAGACGTGTCTAGTCAGGACGATTTAGCATCCGGTCAGTAGCAGAATTGTGGGAGTTCGACCCCAACGGCTACTTTCTCAGTGGAGCTTATAAATTCAACCCCCAACCGGCCATTTCAGTAGAATGGAGCTGAGGGAACATATCAAGGGTGTTGATACACTATTTTAGTGATCTCCACTTGTATAGTGCTTAGTGATTCATTAGGTGATTAGCGTAGATGCTTTGCGAAGTACTTAGGTTGATTAGACCATCGCTTATGCGCTTGCTCTAGGTTTAGGCCTATTGTTTAGTGAGGTTTACATACCTCTTACCACTCGGTGCTTACGCGCACCATTGTTATATATCAGAGGGGCTTGTAGTCTTGCAAGATCACACCAACTGCGTTTGTGGTGTGGCCGCCACCGTGTACTGGAGGGAACAAGGCCCGCAGCATTTTGGCTAGAAGCTTGATAGTGAAGACGACGGGGAGCATCCAGGAGAGGATTGTCGGAAGGCACGTCGGAGACCCATTTGCATGTGGGGAAGGCCCGAGGCTATCCACGGAGTTACCCGATCGGAAGCTTGGCCCTTGCGAGGGATTCCTTGCGAGGGGCTCCAACGGGGACTAGGGGGAAGCTTGCGCGCTTCTCGATACCTCGGTAAAAATACCAGAGTCATCGACGGGAGTTTGCATATCTCTACCTTGCTCATTAGCTTCCGTATTTACATTGATTACATTACTCCATTTGCGGTAGAGATAGTAACACATTAGTAAAACCGTAGTTATACTTTTAGATAGTTTATCTTTTGCATAGGTTTTGCTAAAGGTAGAAAAAGAGGCCATAGCTTAGAGTAAAAATTTTTAAGTTGCCTAATTCACCCCCTCTCTTAGGCGTCACGGTCCCCCTTCAGCTTTGAGTACGGCGGTGGCCTTGGCGACCTCTGGGGTTGCTAGGAGCCTGCTCAGTTCGTTTATGGCGACAGCGAGGTTGGCGCTCGGCATTGGCTGAACCTCATGGACGTTGACTTAGAGGAAGGCGTCGTTGAGGTCGTGGACGACGCGGTTCCTGCCCTGCTGGTCGGGCACGCCAGCCACAACATCACTAGCGGCTGCTTCGGCGTTCGTGGTGGCATCTGCTTCTCTACAACGTTGAGCGCGATCGGTGTTTTGGGCCTCCCGACCATTGTGCTAGGAGTTGGTCTCCCCATCACATGCCGCACTATCATTGCTGATTAGGAAGAT